>NW_026067911.1:15307197-15317754 GCF_014885135.2 Alexandromys fortis | reverse complement strand
TGGCCCGGCTAGTTCCAGCTTCTTATTGGCTAGCTCTTACATATTGTTCTAACCCATTTCTAATATTCTGTGTAGCCCACGAGCTGGCTTACCAGGGAGGATCTTAACCTGCGTCTGTCTGGAGCGGGGGAATCATGGCGACTCCTCCTCTAACCTTCTTTCTCCCAGAATTCTCTTCTGTATACTCCACCTACCTAATTTTCTATCCAATAAAATGGGCCAAGGCAGTTTCTTTATTAATAAGAAACCATTCCCACATCATTAAACCAATCCAGTCACAGGAAATTGCCCGTTCAGGCTACTTATCCACTGTTCCTATGAGTCTAAGCTGTGGTTCTACCATAGACTCCTAGGATATTTCCCTGAATTAGTCTTCTGCTTGACTCCAAAATGCCCCGACCCACAGCAATACCATATAGCACTCTCCCCTTCTGTGTGGTCCCCTTCCTGATAGCTGTTGTTCCTATTTCCACCTCCCCTCAGTCAACTCACAAAATATCTTCTATTTACCCTTCTCAGGGAGATCTAAGTGTTCCCCCCAAGAATTCATAGGGGCACCTAGAGGTTGAACCCACAACTAGAGACCACGCATAAGACTAACATAGGCCCTCTCCTTATATATTACAGTTGTGTAGCTTGGTCCTCTTATGGGGCTCCTAACAGCGGGAATAGGGTCTATCTCTGACATTTTACTGGCTTTTGGGACCCTACTTCTTATATTTTGCCATCTTGCGTAGCTTCAATACACAAGGAGCTGCTTAGTCTTACTTGATAAGCTATGTTTTATTGCTACTCATTGGAGATCTGTCCTTTCCTGGAAAAAGAAAGAAGAAGAGGAGATTGGGGGAATGAAAGGCAGGGAGAGGAACTGGGAGAGAAGTATGTGGGGTGGAAAGAGGCTTCAGCAATGATGTAAAATAAATAGATGAATAATAATAAAGAGATTAGAAAAGAAATAAAACCCAAAGTCAGATATCTTATGCTATAAGAATAAAATAAAAAATCAAGTTTGGGCTGAATTTACCTTGGAAAAATCACTTCTTGCATGAATAATTTGGATGACATGTTCAGTGTTTCATTTGCTGTTAGTCTTGTTTGAAGCATAAAGAATAAAAATGATCAATGGGTAGTGGGATATATCTACTTACTACCGAAAAAAACTAACCATCCAAACCTGGAAGAAAAAAACTTTGCATTTTTAAAGATGAACATGTTAATAAACATTATTTTTATAATTTTATAAAAGCATATTTGTTTTGAGACAGGATTTCTCTGTGTAGCCCTTGCTGTCCTGAACTCTCTCTATTAGAGCAGGCTGGCCTCAAACTCCAAGATCTGCCTGCCTTTGCTTTACAGGTGCTGGGATTAAGGGCATGAGCAACACCATGCCTGGTCTGTTAAAAATATTTATAAATGGGAGCTAATGAAAAAGATACACAAGGAAAGATATGAAACCCAAAACTGATTAGATGTGCTATAATTGAAGTCTTGGAAGAATAATGCTGGCTATTTTAAAAAAGCCTCTCCGAGGACCACCCACCTCCATCGGACTTTCCACAGGGCACGGAACCCTGATTGCTCTTTGGGCTGACGAGGGAGGGGGACTAGATTGGGGGAGGGGAGAGGGAAAGGGAAGGGGAGGCGGCAGTGGGGAAGAGACAGAAATCTTTAATAAATAAATAAATAAAAAAACAAACAAATAAATAAATAAAAAGCCTATACAAGGTACATTATTTTAGTAATTTGTAAATGCTGAGCTCAAGACAGTGATTAAATTTGGCTGAAAACTAATGCTTTATGAGACACAGACATTGCCAGAAACAATCTGACCAACAAGCAAAGACACTACCTTCACCAACTGAAGGATAAGATGAGTAGACGTCATAGCATGAAGACATTAAACAACACAAAGATCAATATGGCATTCCCAGAACCTAGTTGTCCCACAACAGCTTCTGAAGACCTGAACATCTCAACCCAGGAGAAGCAGAAGAAAATGACGTTAAAATGACTTTATGAAGTTGATAGAGACCTCTAAAGAGGAAATAAAAAAATCCCTTAAAGAAATGGAGGAACAAAGCAACCAGACAATAGGAAGAAATTAATAAATCTCTTAAAGAAAGCCAAGAAAAAGCAATCAAACAGGTGAAGAAAACAGTTAAAGACTTGAAAATTGAAATAGAGGCAATAAGAAAAACACAAATTGAGGACATCCTGGAAATGGAAAATCTGGATAAATGAACAGGAACTACAGATGCAACTGTAACCAATAGAATTCAAAAAATGGAAGAGAGTATCTCACGGAAGAAGGGCTTGGCCCTATCCTAACTTAATGTGCCAGATTTTGTTGAATCCCCATGGGAGCCCTTACCCACTGGGAGGAATGGATGTGGGGTGGGTTCTGGGGGGGGGGAGGTTAAAGGGGATGAAAGGGAAAAATGTGGAGGGAATATAAAATGAAATTTATAAAAACAACTATTTTTTAAAAGACATTTTAGAATGCATCAAATTCTGTACTATGTACAGTTGATAAGAATGAATTGAGAAATAATGCATACGATCCCATCATTGAATGACAGATATATGAAAGGATTACATATTGCAGCTCTCCATTTAAATCAAACAGCCCGTTGTTTTAATGTAATTTATGATATAATATCATTTTTTTATTTTAAAGGTTTAACTTTCACTCTCCAAAGATATCCATATAGATTTCAACTCTATAGTCCAATACATAATTGTCTGTCTTTTCTTCCTGCTTTCCTACAGTTGACACTAGTAAGGCATTGTGCTCAGTGATATGCTGCCTAGGAGCTTGACTTATACAATGGGATCATTTCCAGAAGTGCAGAGACTTCATTTGCCTTTTTTCTTAGTAGTTTTGATTCTCCTGTATAAAGACTATCTGGGGAAATGATTTGGTTTGGGAATCTGTCTGTTATATGTCATAGTGAAATTATAAAACATAAAGAGGACATACTGGCATAAAATACTGATAGCCAGATATTTAAAATAAGCTCTTATTTTTTTGTGGATCAACTTTATTTTAATGCTTCATGTTGTCCCAAGAATTAAATGATTATTTCGAATAGATTCTTAGAATTCAATTTGTTCATTTGTTTGTAATAGAATGCAATCACCTCTCTATATTTTCACAGTGTTCGCTATACTCAATTATTAGCAATATTAGTTCTCATTTGTAGAAACACACATTATATTAAAGAATATATGTGCCACATTTTAATTGTAAATATTCCATACTTTAACATTCAGCGTGACATGTAAAAGGCTTTTAAAGAGTTCTTGGACCGAAGTGAATAATTCACTTAGGATAATCATGTGACTTAATCTTCTTCTAATTAGTTGGTGATGTTCCAATATGTAGAAAAGGAACAAAGCAGTTGCAATGTGATTTGCTGTGTATTTTTTTTTTTGGACTGGGGGTGATTATTTTGAACTTGAGGTTGCAACTCTCCATATTTCCATTGTAGTAAGAAAACCATATTAAGAATATTCAAATAAGGTGATACTGTTGTAACCTTTTAAAATTATATTCACGAAACGCCCAGTATCTTTTGCTGTCAGTGACATAGATAATTCTTCAGTATAAATGAATGAATATAAAGTGAACATTTGTCTTAAGGATATCATCTTGAGAGTTTAAAAAAGATATTTTTAAAATGGGGAAAATGTTTCTACAGGGAATCTAAGTTTAAATAGAGAAAATTGCTTTCATATACTTCTACAAAGAAAGTGTTATTCTTGACAAAATACTCCACTTTTGAATCTATGGTTTATTAAGGTACTGTATCTTATTTTTATATGTAATTGTTGTTTATGTACTCAGTGAGCCTGATAATAAATTCAACATATTATACCCCAAATAAAACTATTTGAGGTAAATGACAGTAAGCAAATAGAGAAAATCGAAACCTTGGAATACTATTAAAAGGTAAAGTCAGGGGGACAGAGAGATAACTCGGTAATTAAGAGCACTTATTACTCTTACAGGTCCCATCACCCACATTGAGCTTCAACAATCCCTAACTCCAGTTGGAGGGCATCAGAAGGATCCTAAACCAGGATATTGAAAAGACCCCAGCATTTCTGTGTTCATTACAACGCTATTCACAGTACAGAAGAAACAGAAATATTTGCTCGTTAACTGATAGGTGAACTACAAGTCACACACATGCAAAAGCAAATGAATATTTCATTTTTAAAAATAATGAAATCCTTTACATTTTTGTCAATATGGATGGAGCCGGATGACACTCTGAAGTAAAATAAGCCAAGAATTGAGAGAAGAATTGAGAGAAGAATTGCTAATGAACTGGGCAATGGTGGAGATGTTGCTCAAGGAGCAAAACAACTCTCAGATGAAGGATAATGTCAAATATTGCATAAGTACTCACTAAAAATGTGTATGTTTTATAATTTATTTTTGATATAAGTCATATCTATGTACCCCAGGTTATCCTTCGACTCCTTGACTTCCTGCTTCTATTCTTCAATGATTCCAAATGAAATAGATACATCAAAACATCCTATCATAGAAAATAATGCTTTAGTAAATAAAACTCGTAATTTTGATATAAATGCTGAAGTGAGAAAATGAGTTCAGTAATTGTAGAAAAATTAGTTCCAACATTTATTAAAATTGATACTTATTAGTA
Source organism: Alexandromys fortis (assembly GCF_014885135.2). NCBI lineage: Eukaryota > Metazoa > Chordata > Mammalia > Rodentia > Cricetidae > Alexandromys > Alexandromys fortis. Next base: position 15,313,078 of record NW_026067911.1, on the reverse strand, counting down.
CAGACTGTGTAGTGATTATTGGAATGTGTAAGAAATATAATAACCAGTAATTTCCAAGCTTTTGTATGGTACACATTTGGTAAGAATAAATGAAGTATTGCCTGACTTGTGTAGCAGCAAAACATACCATGTACTATGGGATACAGCATTCTGGAAAAGAAGCTGAGAGCATCACCAGCGAGGTGCAGTGCCTGGAAAGTCACCTTAAGGAAACACCATTTATTGTTGAGTTCATGGGGGAAGCACTTGCTTTACACTTCACGGCTGACAGATAAATGGATATTCTGGGTAGAAGCTCCATGTCGTGTTATTTATAATCCTAGATAAAAAACAATAAAGTCATAACAGTCCTATAATGAAGTATTTAATAAGGTGTGATACAAATGGACCATTGCATTTTATAAAACTGTTTAAAAATTATGAACCTTTGGTGTGACGAAGCAAGAGCTGTTGGCTTCTAGCCTTTTTGTCTAGTATCTCAGATGGTCCATAATTTTCTAGTTTTGTGAGAATGTATAGATGTAAAAAGAAACTGTTGCCCAGAGTAGCCAAATCAAATCCTATCACAACTGAAGTGGCTTAGGCTTTGTGAACATCAGTGCTGCACTAGGGACCCAGAGTTATTATTTGATAACATATTAAACTTGCAAAGATGACAGTTCACTGATACTGGAAAACAGGACATAATACAGTTGGTACTTTTGAGACCTTTGTCCCTAGTACTGAGGTCACTTTGTTCTCTATGCTCACTCCAACACAGTAGCTCTGGAGTGGCCAAAGCTGAAGGATATGTGATGTTCACTGGCTTAACCAATCATCTATTTGGATGTTCAATGGTACACATGTTCTAGTTGACACTATTACGTTATAGAAACTGCTTCACATTTTATACACATTCCACATATACATCAAATTTTGGCACTTCAGACCTGTTCTTCTCTGTTCTTTTTATCCTTCTAGGCTCTTGACCAGGAGCTAGGAGTTTGTGGTTGACACGTTATCTCATACTGGAATAAATTTTGTTCACATTAAATGGATATTAGATATGCCAATCACAGGCTTGTGTATTAAAACTGTTTCTTTCACTTCTTTGAATTCTTTAATGAGCCAGAAATGTAGTCACATCTACTCACAGCTTACAGTCTTCATATGAATCAGTTAATCAGCAAGTGAAGCACTGGAATTTGCTTTTCTTCTTTAAATGTATCATATGATATTCCCTATTCATTAAATTTGTCATAAATCTGATACATAAGAGAAATATTATGTCAAGTTTTGTTACTGATTTTCAGTCTTGGTTTTCTGCTCAGGAAGCTAAACCATTCCCTCTCTTCTAGCTCATGTTTGCACATAGGCACACCACACAGTTGTCCTCAGCCAGAATTACCGCTTGGCCACATCAGCAAGACCAATTATTCCATTGGGGAGTTCAACACAAATGGGCATGTGGTGGTCCAGAGTTAAGCATCACATATCCCAAGTACTTGATGGCATGAAGATATTTGGTAATAACCTAAATTTTTTCTGCTTCAGATAACTCTAGACTCTCAGATGCCTACTCCTTCCAATGATGTCTTCTCTAAGATCTATATGCACCTTTTTTTGCCTCCAATATCATAGGTAGCTAGTCTGCTACATCATATGAACCAAGCACTAGGGATCCTTGACTTGGTCATACCCATCCCCAATGCAGAACTTATGCCAGCCTGATTCGAAGCTTGTCAGTTTTTGGTCATTAGGTGAAAAGAATATTATTCATAGACATAGAATACATTAACTGTGGACTTAGTTGTTTTTTTTTTTTATTTTTTCCAAACTTGGTATAAATATATCCTAGCTTCAAACTTTATGTTTTCTTTAAAATACTGTTTGATTTATGAAAGTTGTCAGAATAGTTGAATGCTCTGGTTGACTCTGTTATCTAGTGATATGTTCTTTCTTGGCTATCTTGTATGCCTACACTGTGATTTTTGTCAGGGAAATCTGTCATAGATAGCACATAATTTAACATCATTAATTTCTGTCATGTATGTAAATATTTAATGATTTAACATATATATTTACAATTCCTAACTTGAATGGAAGAATTATCAGGATGATTTTCTAGATATTCCTATATTCATAATTTTTATTTTAATGCCAGGTTGTATTCAGGTAAGTAGTATAAAACTATTGCCAATTAATTTAGGGTGGTGATTTAAAGCTATATTTTTAAAGCTGCTACTGTATAGTCTCTCTTTTCTCTCTAAAACCAATGTATAATTTTTAATATACTGTCAATCATTTAGAGGTTTTTGCCTCTGATTCTGTCTTTATTATATATCTCTCTATCTTTTTCTAACCTCTTGAGTCTTTAAACTTCTGAATAGTGTGGCTAGGACCAAAAGCAGAGACCTTTGTTGGCTGTGTCTGTCTTACTCCTGGTCTGTGAAAGTTTAGCTTCATGGTGTAGGGATTAATGAGAGCCAGGTTTACTTCCCAACTCCTGGGAGTCTTTGGGCCTATGCTACCACTAAGTAGAATGCTACCACTGAGTAGAATGCCATTTGCTGCTCATAAACCCATCTAAGTGTTCTATGGCAGGGCCTCTAGAAGAATTGTGAGGTTTTTGTTATTCGCATGGAGCCAGGAAGACATCTCTTAAAGAAGCCCTGGCTCTGATCACCATCAGCAAGCAGAGAAAATGCTGTCTGTTATCAAGAAGTAATGTTTGACTCTTTTTCTTTTGTGCTTAGAATCCTTTTAAAATTTTCTCAGGTTTTATATGCCTGAAAATATAAATATATGAATATATGACCCACATTGGCACAGTTTTAGGCAGAAGTATCTCTCCTGTCAGCAGCAGCTCCCAAATAAATACACCCAGGTTTTTACTAATTACAAATGTTCAGGTGATAGCTCAGGTTTATTACTAATGAGCTCTTAGAACTTGAATCAACCCATTACTGTTTTTCTCTGTATTGCCATGTGGCTCATAGCTTTTCCTGTTATCCAGCATATCTTGCTCCCTCTCAGTCTCCTGGCAACTCCTGACTCACCCCTTCCCCTTCTCCTAACTTTATTCTGTTTGGCTACTGGCCAGTCAGCTTGTTTATTAAACCAATCACAGTGACCAATCTTCACAGTGTACAATGGGATTATTTCCACAGCAGAAAAGGAAGATAAGAAACCTCCCCCATCATCTAGATATATTCTGTTTCATATTCCTTAAAACCAACCAGAACTTTGCAACAAATCATTGGAGTTACATCTAATGATGACATTGCAGAAACTGGTAAACATTTCCAGCATTTGTTTTTAATAAAGTAAATGCCAATGAACAGAAAACTTATGTTATCTCCCTATATACTGTTTCTTTTCTTCCTTATTTTGGGATCAAAAGTCTTGTGGTATCACTCTCTGGCTTTGTAGGCTTTGGATAGATCACTTAGATGCCCTATATTGGGATAGTTAATAAAGCTGCAAGTTTAACTTTCTTTAGGGAAAATAGATCTCCAAGTGATTTTTTTTCACATTTAAATTAAATTTTCAATTGAAATTTCAATTCAACTTTCTTTAATTTAACTTTCTTCACTGAATTGAATGTTAAGTAATTTTTTCAGCTTTTTTATTTTTAGGTAATTACAGTTCAAATGCTTTGAGACATTTTTTCTTCTTTCTTTCTTTTTGGCTGATTCTTTACTTTGGTCGTTAACCTCTCTTCCCTTGTCTGATTCTTCAAACATTAAACCAAGTAAAAAGCTGACACTCATGGATTTTTGGTTTTAGTACCTGAAGTCAGCACACCCATTTTCTCTCTGTGTGTACGTGTGTTTACACATTTCTCTCAGATAGTGGATCCTGAACAAAAGGGAAAGCAGAAACTGCAGTGACTGTTTTGTTTTAGTGCTAGGGATGACCTTGAGCGTTTGGGCCATAGGCAGCTTCCCCCTTTCTTCTGGAGGGCATGGTCTTTATGTGTATGAAATTCTTAATACATATAGTTTATCATATAATTCAGTGTTTATTTTTGCATCTATTTGATTTCATTGTAACAATTTCAGAATGACACCAAAATGTCTTTGTTTCTATTATTTCATGTTTTCAATAGATATTTTAAACATAATTCTCTTTTAATTTAAGTTGACTTAAAATATCAAAGCTATAATTGAAAAATTTGTGAACATAATCTAGAATAAAATAAAATATGACTCAGATGTGCATGAGACAAATAAAAAAAAAGTGGTGAAGGTGCTTTCCAGGTGGCTTTTGTCCTGTTCCTTGAAGAAGGCTTTCTTTGCCTGTCACATTCTGTGACAGGGATTTCCAAACATGGACCTTGCTCCAGTCAGGTGAAGTGAGATTATACTGAAAGCTGCTGATCTGTTTTCAGAAAAAAAATTGTTGCAATCCTTGAGAGAAATAGCTTAGAGTAATAGAATTTTAGCAGAAATGAATCTGCAGCTAGCTGGGAATAATTCATTCTAGCCAAAGAGACTTAAGATGCTAACCTTGCAGTTTTGCCATGATGATGAAATTAGGACACAGAAGAAGGGAAATATATTGAAAGTGGATTTAAAAAAATGGAATCTTAACTGGCTGGGACTTGTACTATTTTATTTTATTATTTTTTTTTTACGATAAAACACTTAGAAAACAGTTATTACTAAGCCTGGCACTGAAGTGCACTTGTGTGTCAATTCACAGTAATACCTCTGCCTTTAACCTGAATGAAAAGGAAACAGCATTTAGACTCTATAATTGTTCAGGAAAACTTTGTTCTCCAAGAATAAATTTACAAAAATCAATGTTCAATTGATCTTACTAAGTTGATTATCAATCTATCTTGAACAATAGTTCATTTAAGATACCAACCTATAAATTATGATTTCTTTATATTTAACTAATTATAGTCAAATGGAATTGCTGCAGACAAAAAAAATCAGTGAATCCATGGCAACATGTGAGTGTCAGAGAACTGGTTATCTAAATCCTTCTTCGCAAAACTCGACAGCATCAGTGGGAAAAACAAAGAAATGGAAATTGATATCCAAAGTCTTTTATAAAAATCCTATACCTATTTTATATATGTAACAGTAAGCTAAAAATAATTATGTAATTTGGGGGCAAATAAAACATCGACTAAAGAAAGCATTTCACTATACTGCCTCTTTATAGTTCACTAGCAAAAAAAGGTTGATTAAATAAGATTCAGTCATTGAAAAACAGTTAACAGCTTTATGAATGTCTGCTTTGGCTCAAAGGTAGCTCAAGACAGAAAACTGAGTACAAAGCCTAGAGATGGTCCCTATTCCTTACCTTTGGTAATAACAACCACATCATCTGTGATTTTGTGATTTGCAAGCATTGATTTTTAGGTTCCAAACCAAAAAAATGCTTGCCACCAGTTTTTTTTTAATTTTATTAACCCACCATATAATACTTGCAATATTTTAATTCATATTTGTTTCTCCCCTTTTCCCAGCTTACCTTTTCTAGTTGCAGGCTGTCTGATCTCCAGAAATCATAACTACCTGTGCCTAAAATGCTTAATGTGCTTGTATTTCCAAGGTCATGGAAAAGGCAGATGCATGAAATGGGCATTGGAGGAAACACATCCAGGCAACATTAACAATAGAATTGTTTAAATTTTTTCCAACTATGATAAAAGGGGAGATGGGGAGAGAAAAGTGAGAAGGGGAGGTTGGGGGGAACTTGGGAAACGGGATGTTTGGGATAAAGGAAGGTTGGATAGGGGAGCAGGGAAGCACACATCTTAATTAAGGGAGCCATCTTAGGGTTGGCAAGAGATTTGGTGCTCCCAGGTGCCCAGGGCGATGTCCCCAGTTAGTTCCTGGGGCAGCTGAGGACAGAGAACCTGAAATGACCCTATCCTATAGCC
>NW_026067911.1:15263466-15306740 GCF_014885135.2 Alexandromys fortis | reverse complement strand
GCGGGGAGGAGGCAGAAATTTTTTTTCAATAAAAAATATTAAAAAAAAGTAAGAAACAAAAATAAAACTTCTTAATCTGTGAAAAGGCTGCAATAACTATTTGACCAAAAAAGTAGTTTCTCCTACATAATACCCTTTGACAATAAAAAATGTTTCCTTGCTTAATATCTTATTTTGGCAATAGAACTTGACATTTTATTTGTCAGTTAACTTTATTAAAAAGAGAGCAAATATCTATTGTTATTGGTTAGGTAAAATCAGGCTGTCTTGGAAATGCATAAAACAGAAATAGCCTTTTAATAGATATTCTGGGAACATTTCTATAGCTGTTTAATGAAATTTAATTTTATTTACGTATTCAGTAGTGGACAATAGGTCTTCCTCATTATCGACATGTTTTCAGTATAAACATGCGTACGTTGGAAGGCACAGATGCTGTCTCTTTCCACCTCTCGGCCCTTCAGCAGGGCATCATTTCTAGTATTTTGGATTAGTCACTCCACTATATTCTTTTATCTACAACATGTACCATAATTTAATGTAAAGCGATGCTTGTACTTTTTCACGAGGACTATAAATAAATACAGGTTTTTCCTCCCAACACTTTCATCATCAACTACAGCAGTTTTCTTAGCAACCACAGGCTAAATAAAGTGGATTTAAAAGTTTTCCCATTTAGGAAAGGCATTTGTTGAATGAAAGGAGAGACTTTCCTCAGAGACATCTTTTCCCTCAGCCATACTCTCATCCCCATGGCACTGGCTGGATGGGAGATGGATGAACGAAGAGAGGAGTTTTCAGAGTGAACACAAGGAGATTTGGCTTGGATTTCATCAAGGAGAAGCGGCACTCAGATTGGTGATACAAAGCAACGAACCTCTACAAAGCGAATTGACATGGGCTTGAAAACTTTCGGGTAGGGAAAATAAGATGATTACCTCATTCCCAAAGAAGACAAAGTTGGTCTACAGTTTTGCCTAGTGAAATGCCCGAGTGAAAATAGTCCAGGGTAAAGAACTGATCACTTTTCCACATGTCAAAGGATAAACCTGTAACGACACTGGCCGGTTCCAAAAGCTCTGAAACTAAGCAAAACAGAATGGCATGCAGGAATCAGTGTAGCAAGACCTCTCAAGAACACGTGATGATTTCCCAGAGACAAATGCTTCATCCAGTTCCTGTATTCTTATGTCCATATAGATATGCTACCCCTTGGACCTTTATATAAAGCAATGGTTATTTTTCTCATAGGCATTTTTTTTTACCTAAACTTTTTATTTCTCTTTTCTAGTCACTGCATGAGAGAGGCATGCTATGTCTACATTTCACAGTCTGGTTTGTTTTACTTAGCATAATGGTTTCCAGTCCCAACTATTTTCTACAAAAGTCATGATTTTGCGTGGTAGAATTTTTCTTTATGGTTTAAAAATATGCTGCATATATCAGATTATCCTCATCCATTCATCTGCTGATGGCCATCTAGGCTGATTGCTTATCTTCACTATTGTGAATATCATAACAGTAAACAATAAAACAGAGTGCCATTGTCTCTGTGGTACGGTGGCTGTGAATAGCTGTGTATAGCTGTGAGCACTAATGCAGGCTAATACAGTGTTCTAGTTTCTCTGCAGACAGGGCGTCATTGGCTTAGACTGACTCAAACCCACTCTGTTATTTTACTAGTGATCTTTTAGCCTCCTCATGGCAACTGCCAGGAGAATAGGTATTTGCTGCTATGTTTAGTTAATGTGGTCCTAGAGAAAAAAGCCACGCCACACCCCTTTTCCTTATAGCCTGTTTCCTTTGTTATAATGTATTTTTTTTTTTTTTACTTAGTTTTGGATGCTATAGACCAAGTAGAACTAGGGAAATATCCCTTCCTCCTATCAGATATCTTTGGTCTTTCTTTATTTGAGATTCACAAAATCTGTACTTGAAAAGGATATAATGATATTGATGCACTTAATTGTGTGTTCATCACAGTGCTTTTTAAAGCATTTATTGAGATGGAGTTTATATACATAGGAACATGGGCTTGCTTTCTATAGTTTGGACATAAATATAACCAGTGATACCATTACCCACCTTATATAGCATTATATTCAATATTAAATGTCAATGCCAAGTGCATATGACTTGCTTCTGTTTGTATGTATGTGTGCTAAAAATATTTAACAGGAGAATCACCACTTTAATACATTGTTAAATATTGGATGAACTGTATAAACAAAAGTGTGTTTGGGAATAATATTTGTGTGTGTGTGTGTGTGTGTGTGTGTGTGTGGTGTATTTTGTAAGTTTGTGGTGAGTACACATGTATGGGATGTTCTAACTTCCCTGATGTATTGCAAGATGTGTGTGCATGGGTTTCTCATTAAGTCTGAAGTTCTCCACTTGAGCTAGAAGAGTGACTCCTGGTGATCCCTTTGATTCTGCTACCCCCCCCCCCAGCACTTGGTAAGAAGTAGGCACAATTATGTATTGGCATCTCAACTTAGATATTTAAGCTTATGCTGTAGACAGTTCACACACTGTGCCATCTCTGTAGACTCTGAACAGTGCAGAGTATAGCTTTTGAAATCTATATTAGGAAATAATCAAGCCAAAAAGTGTTCTGCCATATTCCTCCGTTTTTAAAAACATTGCACCAATTAGGATGTAGATAATTCCTACACAAGTTGTACAACTACCTTGTTACTGTTTTTAACAAATGGCAATATGCTTTCAGTAATTCCCATTTAAGCCATGTACACAGATGTTTCAGCCTAGAGAAGTAAACCTTGAATTGCTGAATTGTTCTGGTGTAACTGGGTCTGACAGACACTCGAGGGTTTAAGAGGGAATGCCATGACCAACAAATCCAGACACTCTTTGAGCTCAAGTAAATCCAACAGAAACATTGAACTTTATACTTTCCCCCTTGAGACAGCTTGAATTCAATAGCTATTTGCAGAGTTATGTGAGAGTTAGACGAGAAATGTACCATGTAAAACTGTGTTTCAAATAACATGAAGGCTTTAAGACCATTATTCCAATTTTTATAAAGCTTTATTTCTTTGCTGCATCTTGGTTCAGCTTATTAAAAAAGTATTACCCTTTAAACAATATAAACTTTGCTTTCCTAAACGACCACTACATATAGTTAGCTTCCACTGTCATGTTCGTACGAAACCACGAGAGAAAGAGGGCATTGTGCAGACAAACAGCAAGTTTTTCTTTGCTCAGTTTGCCTAAAACGACGTAATCATCTGAGGTGTTGCTACAAATCCAGGATTTCCCACATGCATTCCTTAGACGATGAAGTAATTGTATCTGTCATAGGGGAGGAAAAAAAGATTGTCCTTTCTCTGTGAGATTCTTTTGTGTATCATTAAATTTATATTTTGGAAGAAATACAATTCTATGTATAATGTCCTCTAAAAGCATGACATCATAGAGAACACTACATTGTACAATAGTAGTTGCTCTCTGTCTTATGCTTAGTGCGCATCATGTGGCCAAGGTTATAATCACTATGTTTTAGAATTTTGTATGCTTTGTGAATATATTATTTGAATGATTCTAATATAGATATTTTCATGATTTTTTTGTAAAAAATTAAACTAATTTCATGACATACTACCTGATTTAAATGCATTCTTACCTCTTCCAAGTTGCCCTGAAGCACAAGTTCAAGGATATTAAAAATGTATTCCATCAGGAAAATGGAGAGAAAGCAAATCTTGCCAATAAAATTTCTGAACATTATTGTTAGGGGATTGTGTTATGTTTTCACTTTTAATTAATTTTCATACTATTTGTGTGTGCATTCACATCTCTCTTTCTCACACACACCCCTCTCTCTCACTCTTTCTCTCTCTAACACACACACACACACACACACACTTCTTTAGATCAACAACATGTCTTCAGGCCTAAAAGTCATATCATGCTCCCGAAGTTTTATCCCAATGTGACTGTGGCCTGGAACTAACAACCTCAGACTTCATTCTCAAACAAACTGATTGTCATGTTTTACTTCCTATTTCTTTAGTGTCTGTTCAACTAATTTATCTCAAGAAAATTTTATTAACATCAACAGCCAATTTGAATGAGAGTGCAATACAAACAATATTGAGAGTACAATATAAATAAAGCTTATGCTGATGAGATTTATATTTTAATGAAAGAGACATATTAAAACAAAGAAAATACCATGTACCCATTGCAGGATATGTTACAGGAATTTGATTCCTATGTCTTCATCTAACATGGATTGGTTCAGTCCCATTAAGGAGGTGCTTTTTATGACATTATATTTCCAAATGACTACATATATTGTTTATCTTAAATGTTTGTTTACAACTGAGAAGCACTCTTTTATTTTTTTTTCTTTTGATTACAGTGGCTTTCAACCCTAGCAGAAATTAACTTCTAAGTCTCCATTTTTAAAGGAACTAGATCTAGCGTCAGTCTGATCATATTGGGATCTTTGATGCTACACACCAGTGAAAACCTGGAGGTAAAGAGCCTCTGTACTCCCATGAGTAGGTTTGATAACCCTATCTCTAGGCATTATTGCCCATGTGTTCTTGAGGCCCACATTTCAGTTTTTAAACCTCCCCAACTCACACTGAATGAAGTAGAGGCGAATTAGACCTCTAGAACATAGCCAGACTCAAAGTCATTGCTTGGTGTGTGACTATGTGACAGTATGGCACAAACCCACGTACCCATGTGTACACAAACACAGGAATAGGTTTGTGCATTAATGACTAGAAAACATAAAGTTGAAACATTTCAAAGCAAAAGGGTAATAAGAGTTATCAAGTGTTATTGAGTTAAATCCCTCTTTATTGATTACCTATGTAGTTTGATACATAGTCTCTGTATTCTACTATGCTGGCCTCAGATTGTTGACCTTCTTTATTCAATCTTCCCAATGATTGAAATAAAGGTGTACTATACTACTTCTAGGCATAACAGAGTATTAATAGAAGCCTGACAATAACAGTTATCAATAATAAAAATAAATGATAAAATTAAGTCAAATAAGGCAAATGTTCCTGAAGGTGGATAATAAAAGGGTTAATTATGAGCTATAAGAAACTTTGTCACCAGTATTAGCATGAAAAAACTCCATGGTGGCTAGCACAGAGATTTTCGTTTAATGAACCAGACCATTAGCTCTTTTCCAGAGAAGTGTTGAAGGTTCTGTTCTCTGTTTTACACTTTCTGCAATAAACTAAGAAAAAAAATCTTCAGCTAAAAAAAAAAAAGACTGTTAAATAAAAGCAAACATTAGGACATTCTAAGTTTAAAAACATTTAGACAGGAAAAAAAGGTGCTAAATTAATTATTTTCCTGAAAAAAATGCAAAATCAAGAATGGTATACATGGCACGGAAAAACAGAGTAAACAGATATTAAGAATGTACGGACATTTTTCCTTACCCCTGGGCAGCTGTCAATCTCTTCCTGTTTGTTTCCTGGCTGTTCCAGTTCTAGACCTTGTGTTTTACAACATGGAGGAGGATGAGGTATGGTTGTTGTCCGAGGGAAAGGACAAAATTCCACCAGGTATCAGTCCGTCCAAATTAATACCTGATCCTCTAGACTTTAAAATCTACCTCCTTCTCCCACAATGTTCCCTGAGCCTTAGGTAGATGAGTGTTTTGTAGATGTATCCACTGCGACTATGTTCCACAACTCTGCATTTTGATTGGTTGTGGTGTTCTGTAGCAATATCCATCTACTGAAACGAGAAATTTCTTTGATGAGAGGTGAGGACTACCCTTTTTGTGTGGGCATAAGAACAAGTATTCAGTTATACATGCTGTATCTGTGCTGGTGGATGTCCCATATGAGCTTGAGATGAAGGCCCATTCTACTGTCAGATGAAATAATTGATAGATATCAATGTATCCAGCTGATTGATGATATTGCTGAACTCAGATATGTTCTTAATGATTTTCGTTTTGTATCTTTCTGTTTCTGATATAAGGATATTGCAGTTTCTAACTGTAATATCAGAGTCATATATTTCTCCATGTAAAACTGTCTTGAGTTTTTTTGTCTTAGGTCGTTTCTCACTGTGCTTGTAAATATGTAAAGCATAAGACTTCTTCAGAATTGACCATTTGTGTGTGGAGGGGCATGAGCACATCTGCTTACAGTATCAAGTCCAGGCACTCCTTTCTAGCTCTCTTCATCTTGTTCTTTGCATCAGGATCTCTCTCTGTAACCAAAACACACTTTCTTCCTCTGTATGTTGAACAGCCAATAAGTACCAATTACCAATTCTCCTCCTCCATCAATCAGAGTGCCGGAGTTACAGGGGCACACCTGGCTCTCATGTGGTTGATGAGGTTTTGAACTCAGAGCCTCAGGTCTGTGTGGCAAGCACTTATCCTCATGGGGCTGCCTCCACAATCCAAGAATTTACTGCTTTATCATTGTGTAATGTCCTTCTTTATTCTAGACAACTTTCTTTGTCTTGGTGGTTCCTCTACCTGAAATGCTTACAGTTATTTTTACTATTTTGAGTTAGTGTTGATATTCAGCTTCATTTGCCTCCTTAATCTTCATTTATCTTTATAATTAAAGAATATTTCTCATAGGGTAGCTAAAGTTGAGTCTTGTGCTTTGATATATTTTAAAAATAATTTGCATTTATGCTGTACATGTATATCATTGTTTTTTTTTTCAAATTATTTTTGTGACGGCATTAGTGACTATGGCGTTTGTCAGTGCTTTATCTTTGTTTTTTGTTCTTTGTTATTTTCCTTGTTTTTATCTATTTTATTTTATTGTTTTTATCCAACATTTTATGTGATTCTTTTTTTTATTCTATAGCAGCATATCACCTAGGTATAATCAGTGTGTGTGCGTGTGCGCATGTGTGTGTGTGTGTATGTGCGTATGCGTTCTGACTGTATTCTTCACAGACTTTGATAATTATCATCTATGTGAGAAACAGCTTTTACTTGATTTTTATCAGAAATTACAAATATTTACTACTCAAGGGTTTCTAATTCTCCTCTAATTTCATTTGCATTATTGTTCATGCATATGAACTTTTCTTTTAGAAGCATTTGCAATGATTGAAGATATAATTGTTTTTCTGTATTTGTGGCCTCTTGATGTATTAATTCACCTACCACAGCTTCCTAAGATGGACTTTCCCCTCCCCCCCTTTCATTTTATAGAAAGCATCATTATCATTGCTCAGATTTCCAGGGCAGCTCCTGTCTGCAGCTATTTTTGTTTTCCTTATTGTAGATAACTGAGTCCTTGGCTCCCTTCTACGTCCTTACCACTTATTCTACATGTGTAGCACTTCTTTAAATAGCTGTTGTAAGAGTCAATTACCGAACAAAGAATTCAGCGAGGCCTATAGGATTAGAAGCAATTATACCTCCGAAGGTACATTCTAAGTCATGGCTGAGAAGAAAGTTCAGAAAGGGGTGGGGATTAAAGGCTGGAATTATTCTCTCTCATTTTCTCCTGGTCCAGTTGTTACTATAAAATTCAGATGGAGCATCTATATTTATATCTCCCCATCTTACTGATCACCTGCTAGTGGGAAAATAAGGTTGCCTATGAAGTGAGGCTATGATGTCAATTACGGGAGAAGTTTGTACTTTCACACCTTTTCAGATACTTTGATCACTCTCTTTATGCACATTCTACCCCGTTATTTTACATATTCTGGAAAATTTGACTGATCTCTTTCAATTATGTGATTGCTTCACAAAGATTTGAAGCTTTTGCATTTTATTCATTTATTTGCAGATTAAATGTGCAAATGCTTAAATAAATTTTGAGCCTAGATATACAAAAGGACAGTATGAATGCATGTATGTACATGCGTGTGTAGGTGCATGCGTATAAACTTCTGTGTCTGTACTTTGTGAGTGTAAAATTTCACTCAAGTCTATGTCAGAATACATCACTCAAAGGTAAACATGAACAGTACATTGTTTAAATCAGTGGTCCTCAACCTTCCTAACACTGTGACCCTTTAATATAGTTCCTCACGGCGTGGTGACCCCAACCATAAAATTATTTTCATTTCGACATCATAACTATAATTTCGCTACTGTGATGGATCATATTATGAATAGTTCTGGGGAAAGGGGTTGTGACCCACAGATTGAGAATGCCTGGCGGTCTATCTCCAATTTTCTGTTAATAGAGAACAGACAAGCCATTCAGAGTCAGTGAAAACCGACTTGCAGGGTTTACAGCTTCTCTTCCCTGGCATATTCTGAGTTGTGGAGACAGGAGTGCTGCCTTCTCTGTGTGGGTCCCTGCAACTTCTGACACAAGTTTCAGCAATGTAGACAATAAAAACTCTATTTGTTCTTTTGTTGTTCTCCCACACACTTCTCCAAACATGTCATCGAAGCAGCCAATGGCATTTTGGCATTAAGTCAATGGGCAGGAATGGGGCAAACGGATAGAGAGAAATTGTGGACCAAATGGCAAGGTTCAGAAATCTCTAAAATCTCTGTTCAGGTAATGGTTTCCCCAGCAGCTTTCCCTTTAGTCTTCAGTGACAGGCCTGAAGGCCTGTGTCCACATGAGCGAGCTTCATGCATTCATAGGCCATGGTGACATCACAGCCCTTTTGTGAAGACCCGAGAACACAACGCCTTTCTTGCTACTCTCAGCTGCCATATGGCTCTGTGAAAACTGTCTTAAAAGGGAGAAGAAAAGGGGAAAAGTAAAAAAAGAAACGTTAGGAATGAAACAAGCCACAGATGAAATTGATTTATTTTCTTCATTAGTGCCGGGGACCAATCCTTTCAGAAACCTGAAACCTTGCGCGGAGCAGGCAAATGGCCTGCTCATATGCCGGAGCCGCGCTGTATACATTAAAAAAATAAAAAAAAATAACATGTGGTGGAAAATAGAGGCCTCTTTGTTTTACTTAACTACTGTATCCATCTTTAATAGGATGGAATGTTCATGCACAGGCAAACTGCCTGCCTGCTGTTCCGGCGCACTCAGTTCAGTTAGACAAAACATGGAAAAGCCGGAAAATATGCTTCAAACCTCAGGCTTCTAGAACCTGGTTTGTTTTAAAGCGTTTGCGAGTAATTGTAGACTGGAAAGCACAGAGAGTTCCCCTCTGCCGAGCTTCTTAGCCCAGCCAGTCCCAGCACTCTACTAAATTGCCCTAAAAGCTACTCAAACACTTTGAAGAGTGAATTTCAGACTGACGTTTTGTCATCTGTGAAAACTGACAAACCCCCTCCCCTGGGGCGAAAGCAAGTGAGGAAACACATTTGCAAAAGTAATATGAAGAAATTGTTACATCGACACATGGAATTTTAAGAAAGACGGTATTGGGGTCCTATAACATTGTCATATAAGATGATAGCTTCAACTTGGATATTTAAAATAAAAAATGCAATCAGTATAGTTAGGACACGTGTACAGAAATCAAATTGCTTTTATTGATTCTCTAATACTTATAATTTTAATTTCCTCACTAGTGTTTAATTATATTTTCTTAAAGCATATATAATATACTCTAGGGAATTTCTGACTTTTATGTAAAGAGTTATGATCACTATGCCATCCATTCTTGGATTCTAAATGTTTATTTTAATGACAAGTTGGAATATAAGTTGGAATATATCAATTAGCTGTGCAGAGATAATAATCTCTGTATGATTAGGAGACTTTGTTAGCTTATTAGAGTACACAGAAGGTTGGCTGCACATGTGAGGTCTACATGACTTTGCATGCAGCCTAGTTTGGCTTTATTTATCACTAATAGATTGTCAGACCTTGGGGATTCATTTAAAAACCTTTGACTATACCTTAAAACTTTTATTCTTCAGAGTCTTCTAAAATTTCCTTTAGAAACGTGTTTCTTTTTCTAAGTAAGAATTCCTGTTCTGAGGCCTGACTTTGAAAGAGATAAACAGTTGCTGGCTGAGGAATCCTTAGGAGTCTGGATTCTTCCTGTGACTGGGCACTGCTGCTTCCTCTCCCTGGGTGTTCCCATTCCAGCTATTTTTACAGGAACTGACTACAATTTTGGAAAACACATATCATTATAGAATTGAATTATTCAGCTGAGAGCGTATATTCACAGCGGAGACTGTATGTCAGTCAATTTGGAGGAGTGGGTTCAGTTCCTTATTTGTTCAGTGAGTAAGAGGTGGTTGGTAATTCTTTGCCAAATAGGTGAATTTTGAACAATGTTTTTCACTGGCTTTAAATTTGCAGAGGAAGAAATCATCCTCTAAATTGTGCTTATTATTACATTATTGCTTCTTAATTTTAGCTCCTCGTGCTAATAAATATATTCAGGAAGATAAGGGGTCTGGCAAAATTATAAAGAGGTTCCAGCAAAAGCAACCAGTATTGTCTGTTTCCCTTACTTCCACCAACATCAGACTGCAGTTTCTCCAGCCTTCCAACATGGGCTGGATGTTGGTGACTATCCATGAGTCTTTCAGATCTTTAGCATCATGGTGACTGTGAAAACATCAGCTTCATGTCCTGAGCAGTCAATGGGCTCTCAGCCTCTCCAGTGTAATAAACAGTAATTATTGGAAAATACAGACCTTATTGCATGAACTCATATAAAAACATCCCCTGTATCATTTATACAAATGCTTTAAGTTCTATTACTCTAGAGAATTCTGAATAACACAAAAAAATATACTTAATTCCTTATATGATTTTGCTGTCAGCATTCCATTTGTTTGGAAAAAGCCTCTTTTTGTATTAGGACTCTTGATGGCATCAGTGCTCGGCCTGTGAGTCATGACTCCCTTGAGGGGTGGATGACACTTTCACGGGGTCACCTAAGACTTTCAGAAAACACAGATAATTCCATTATGATTCATAACAGTAGCAAAATTGCAGTTATGAAGTTGCAACAAAAATAGTTTTATGATTAGGGGTCACCATGACATTTGGAGCGATAATAAAGGGTCTCAGCATTAGGAAGGTTGAAAAGCACTGCTCTTCTTCATGAAAAAGTGTGATGCCTCCGTAAAAGATTAAAGATATGTACATGAAATATGGTAGAGGAGGAAAACTTAAATGAGGGCCCTTCTATTTGCTGGAAATGGTGATATACAGGATGATTAATTTGTGTGTAAGTTTTATAATTTTAGATATGATGCATTCTTTTTGTTAATATTAACCTTTCTTATTTTTTATATTATTCTAGGAAGCTTACAAAACAATGTATTTCTACCAATTTTCTTTTTTCTTAACCCCAATACCTAAACCATCAAGGTGAATTCTGTGTATATTGTGCAACATGTAAGATTGGCTTTTGGAAAATACTTAGGTTTGTTTTATTGGCTTTTGCAACAGACAAAACATTCCACTCTCAATTTACATGCAGGAAGGGGTGGGTATTTTCTTACCCATTGCTTTATGGCCTTGTGTATGACACTTGTTTTTGTAAAATGTATTTATTTTTATTTCACGTGTACTGGTGTTTTCCTGGCATGTATGTCTGTATGAGGATCTTGCATCTGCTGAAAATGGAGTTACAGATAGTTGTGAGCTACGATGTGTGCTGGCAATTAAACCCAGGTTCTGTTGAAGGAAAGTCAGTGCTTTTAACAGCTGAGCTGTTTTTTCATCCTTCACTGCGTTTCTTATTTTTTTTTTTTGGTAGTGCTGTGTTATAATTTTTCGGAAAATGATTTACAAGATCCTTGACAAGCAGCTTCCTGGGGGACTGGAGACACCCATGCATGTTCTAGTACAGGGAGGGATTGCATTCGCTGAGTGGTCCTCACCATTGGAACTAATGGCTGTGCAGCCGCACCTCTGTGGTCTGCTTCTACTGATAGCCTTAGGTTCCACAAGTGAAACTTCAAATGTAAAGAATGCAAGGCACCAATCAGATGGCTGCTTGCAGAGCAGCTCAACCTTGCAAATTTGGAGTGGAAGATGAATCTCAAGGTCACTTGATAGGAATGACAAAATATTATCGGTGAATTTCTGTGATTTGCATGTATATTAAATGTTTTAAAATTGTCTATAAAACAAAGATTTTTGAAATCACAAACTAAAGTCTTGATTACTGCCATGCCATATTCATGTTACCCATATTTAAATAATACGTCTCACTAAGCCAGTAAGAGTTGCTTCAAAGTAGTTAGGAAAAATCCTGTTGAAAATAAACCTAAAAGCAGAGAAAAAGACTTCTTTTATTTTGCTTAAAGTCAGACTTATTTTTTATTAAGACCACATGGCATTTGAGTCTGCGGTTTAGAACTGTGAAACCTGAGAATGGATTATACTATCTTAAGCAGAATGACGGGGGTCTGGGAGAAACTTATTCTTCAAACAATGTATGGTCATTTAAAACAGATCTTTGTCTTGATGGATGCAATTGCGATTCACAGCTTTTTGTAACCTTAGATTTTCTAGATGGTTAAGTTTGTGACTATCCTAAGAAACCAGACTTGTTCCCCTACATCAAAAGAATTTAGATTCTTCTGCAGCAAAGCTCTGGAGAGCATATGGTCTCGCACAGATGTGCGCATGTGTAATGCTTTCTGGTCCCAGAGTTCACACAATGTCACGTGGCCCACAGGAGAGCATATGGTCTCGCACAGATGTGCGCATGGATAATGCTTTCCGGTCCTAGAGTTCACAGAATGTCACGTGGCTCACATTTAACTTTAAGCCCATTCAAATTTCTCTCCACACATTTTTGAGACCAGACAATGGAGGCTTGAGCTGTCTTCCAACTGCTTGGTCGTTACTCACCCTGTGGAAAATATTCTATGACACTCCTGTTTTTTTGTTTTTTTTTTTTTTAAGTCTCAAAAGTTTTGTGTGAGATGAAGTCTTGAAACTTCATTTTTTTTTTCCGCCTGTTTTTCAACTTTGACTTGAGGGTGTGATAAAGAGAGCAGTCTTTCAACAACTCTGACCCCCAACTAACCAAACCCCCACTTTGTTTCTGAGAATAGCAGGCGTTCCAAACATCTCGTTTTACTTAGAAAAATGTTTTCAAACCTTCACATTTATTTCATTGTGATTCTATGTCAATATAACTAAAACTATACATTGTTGGAAGGCATTTATTGGATAAGTAGAAATAAATGAGATTAAAATTCATTGGATGAAATTCTCGAAAAACTAAATCACTATAAACGAAAATAAATGACATTAATGCACCAAGGATACTGCATATAGAATAGAATAGAGTAGAATATAATAAACCTCATATTTTTATATGCAACACCATGTTATGATTTGCATTGTGCATATTAAGCCCATAACAATTTGTTAAATCTTAGCAGCCTCTATCACAAATACTAATCTTAGATATGAGGAATTTAAGGCTTAGAGACATTAAGTTCTAATTGTGAGTATATTTGACATGTGTGGCTCCATGTCAATCTAATTTCATGTCAAAATGTTTTTTATTATTATGCAAAATTTTCCCTAGAATATATTTTGATAATATTAGCTTCTGATTCCTCTAGCTCTCTCAGATTAAAAACAATAAACAAAACAAAACCTCTGGACAGATATTTTGAGTGTTGGTAGCTGCACAACACACTATTATATTTTCCTGCATTTTCAAAAACCCCTTATTAAGAGCAGTCAAATCTGTGCAATTTTGATCAAAAAGGTTAAGTTACCTTTTGATACCTTTATATTGGTGATTTCCACTAACCAATTTTAATAAATTATCATTTTATGCATGCTGAATATTAAATTTTTATTGACATCTTCTATTTGCACTGATTCTGGGGTGGTAAGATATAACACTTAATGATGCAATAATATTTTATATTTAGAAATTTTACATGTTGCAAAGTTATTCTTTATTTGTGATAATTACATAGTTACCTAAATAGGAAAAGAAGAGCAGGCAGCATGCAAGCTACCAATGTTCCTGTCAGTTTCTTGAATTAGTTTTTAAATAGAGTGATGCATAAACTTGAAAATTGATAACTTAGATGAAAAACATAAAAGGTAAAATAAATGGTTCGTGGCCAGCCTGGTCTACAAGAGCTAGTTCCAGGACAGGAACTAAAAGCTACGGAGAAACCCTGTCCGGAAAATANAAAGGTAAAATAAATGTATTATTTTTTAAATATAAATTTTTTATACAGTGCATTCTGATCATGGTTTACCCCCCTCACCTCCCAGATCTTTTCCAACTCCCTACAGTTGCAACTCCACACTTTTCATTCTTTCTTTAAACAGGCAAATAAAAGAGACAAATGATTTATACTTTTTTTTATTAAAAATTTCCACCTCCTCCTATTTTCCTCTCCCTCCTCCCACTCCCCCTCTCCCTCTCTCTCCAGTCCAAAGAGCAGTCAGGGTTCCTTGTCCTGTGGGAAGTCCAAGGTCCACCCACCTCCATCCAGGTCTAGGAAGGTGAGCATCCAAACAGACTAGGTTCCCACAAAGCGAGTACATGCAGTAGAATCAAAACCCAGTGCCATTGTCCTTGGCTTCTCAGTCAGCGTCAGCCAGTTTGATCACATGCTCCATCAGTCCCAGTCCAGCTGGCCTTGGTGAGTTCCCATTAGATCGGTCCCACCGTCACAGTGAGTGGGCGCACCACTCACGGCCCTGAAATCCTTGCTCATGTTTTCTCTCCTTCTGCTACTCATTTGGACCTTGGGAGCTCAGTCCAATGTGGGTCTCTGTCTCTATCTCCATCCATCGCCAGATGAAGGTTCTATGGTGTGACTATAGGATAGAGCCATTTCAGGCGCCCTCTCCTCAGCTGCCCAAGGAACAAGCTGGGGATATCTCCTTGGACACCTGGGAACCCCTCCAGAGTCGTCTCTTGCCAACCCTAAAATGGCTCCCTAAATTATATATATATATATATATATATATATATATATATATATATATATATTTCTCCGCTCCCATATCCACCCTTCCTCCTTCCCAACCGTCCCATTCCCCCAAGCTCTCCCCATCTTCCCCTTCTCACTTCTTTCTCCTCATCTCCCCTTAGAGTAGGCTCAACCGTTAAAGGCTAGGCTCACAACCAAAAATACCTTTTTAAATTTTTTATTTTTTATTTTATTTATTTATTTATTTTTATTTATTTATTAAAGATTTCTGCTTCCTCTCCACCACCGCCTCCCATTTCCCTCCCCCTCCCCCGATCAAGTCCCCCTCCCTCGTCAGCCCGAAGAGCAATCAGGGTTCCCTGCCCTGTGGGATGTTCAAGAACCACCCACCTCCATCTAGGTCTAGTAAGGTGAGCATAATTTTTTAAAACATAAGAAAGAAAAAAAGAAAGAAAGAAGGAAAGAGGGAGCACAGGAAACACATACACGTACACACACCAAACAAAACCCATAAAATCACAAAATCAGAAACTATCACATAGAATAAAATGTCAGTATAAAAAACAAGCAAGCAAGCACACAAATAGATGTAAAAGTCAAAAATCTACAGAAATACCATTGAGTTCTTTTTATGGTGATCTTCTACTCTTTTGTATGTGGCCTACCCTCAACTCTGGTTTATATACCCAGTAATACTTTGGAGAAAACTCATTTTCCCTTTGCATGTGCTTGTCAATTGCAGATAGCTTTCTGACTAGGGCTGGGTATCTTGTCTCCTACCTGCTCTCAGCACTGGCACCCTTTTTTCTTTGATCTGTGTACAGCTTGTGCATGCTGCTACCGACTATGTGCCTTCATAGGTGCATCAGCCCTGTTGTGTCTAAAACGGTGGTCCCCAACCTTCCTAATGCTGCAACACTTTTATACGGTTCCTCATGTGGTGATCTCCAACCATAAAATTATTTCGCTGCTATTTCATTACTGTAATTTTGCTACAGGTTTGAATTGTAATGTAAGCATATATGCAGGGAATTTGATTTGCAACCACTGTGAAAGGGTAATTTGACCTCCAAAGGAATTGTGACCCACAGGTTGAAAATTGTTGCTCCAGAAGTTCTTTCCTTGGTGTCTTCCACCTCCTTTGGCTCTGAAAATATTTATTTATCCTCTTATGTGTAGACCCATGTGCTCTGAGGGGAGGTTTTTGGTGTAGAAATCTCACTTAGGATTGAATGTTTCAAAGTCTCTCATTCTCTATACATTATCCAGTTGTGAGGATCTGATTTAGTACCCATCTGCTTCAGGAAGCTTCTCTGATGCTGGCTGAGCCAGACAATGTTATACAGGTATATCAGAATGCCATTAGCATTCATTTTACCACTATAGTATTTTGTTTCTCCCTAGGCCCACGATCTACCTAGTTTCAGGTCTTGTCAATGCAAACAGGGTCAGGAATGGATTCTATCTCATGAAGATCAAACAGGCCTTAAATCCAATCAGGTAGTGGTTGCTTACACCCACTTTTGTTCCATTATTGCCACAGCAAATCCTGCAGGCATCTCACTATTGTAGAATATAGGGTTTGTAACATGTTGGTATTTACGTTTCTCTTCTGGCTGTGTTTAGAATATCTTACAGTACCATGAATAGTAGTCACTGAGGGCACAGACTCGAGCTGGGCTCCAGCCCAACTTTGCCATGTTCAATAGTATGTGTAAGTTTTGTCTTCATCAATATCTCTTAACCATCATTTTCTGAGAATAATCAATAGCCCAGCAATAGCTTCAGTTGTTTGGAGGTTTTGTATAGGGCCCCTTTGGCCAGCAACTCAATTAGAACTAAACCATTACTAACATTGAAGTAACTTGAAACATTGTGTCTCCCATTATTTGCTGACTTGATTCATCGTTATTTTTGTAAGTTTATATGTTTCAAGATGTTCTCTTCTAGTAGGTTTCCATATGACCCGTCAAATGGCCTTTAGTTTTAACTGTCCCTCCCTGTGTCCCTTCCTGTGTCCCATAATTCCATTATTCTTCAATTTCCATTTAATACTTTCCCTCCAGACTCTCCTCTTTCTATCTGTAACTATATATTCTGGGGAAAATAAACTTATATTTAAAACAAGTTCTATTTATTTGTGTGTGTGCTGGGTAGGGTTGGCTTCTGTGTTGATGATGCTGAGTGGTGGTTATATTACCTAACAGATTCTACTAGTAAAGAAGTTAGCCATCAGTAACCAAGCTGGCCAGTTCTGAAGTCAAGGCTCTGCCACCGACTTAGACTTACTTCACTCTTCTGCCTTTTACTTCCTTCCTTCCTCATAACATTGTGTAATTTCTGGAGAATGACTAAATTTTTATTAGTTTTCCTCAGTTATTAAAGTTGGCTGAACATTAGAAATTTTTAAAGGTTGGCTCTATACTACATGCACGATATTAAATTATCAAGTAATATAGGATATTAAACTCCTAAATGTAGCAAATATTGACTTTTTCTCAAAGAAGTTTTCTCAGAATTAAAATTTAACAGTAGTAATTTTCCACTGATTTGGAACAAAGCAATCATTTCTGAAATACTTAATTTTATACAGTATTAAAAACATATATCTTTTCTTTTAATTCTACCTCTGTAAAATTAATTCATTTAAAAGAAATAACTTGTTGTAATTATACCAGCTGATGTTATACAATTGATTTTGATACTATAATTTTGTGATTTCTACTATATTTTGCTTAAGGAAATATTAAGGGTTCTAGTGTCCCACAATTATAGCATGTCTTTGATAAATCATTTTGCAGTTAAAACAAAAAAATCAGTCAGTCTCCATTTATTCCCCAAAATGTAAGAACACTACCAAAAGCACGTAAATCCTGGCCCACAGGGATATAGAAACAGAAGCCATATAGCTCAGCTTTGCTGTTTTTTTTGTTTGTTTGTTTGTTTGTTTTTTTTTTGAAGTTTTGTCAGAGGCATGCCAGAGACTCATTCAGGAAAGAGAAGCACAGTCTTTTAATTTAAGAAATGGCTGTTAAAATATTTGCTAGATAAATGAAACTTTTTTGCAGCTGTATAACTAAAAATATATAGCAACACTAATGAAATTTAGTTTACATTCATTAGAAAAGAAAATGATATTTTAATTCTTGATGATTAAGGATGCTGTTGCTATAATCTAATTTTGGAAGAAATTAGATTCAATAGAGTTTAAAATGATAAATGCATATTTAGAAAACCTAATATCACAGAGAGAAATATTGTTGCTTTTTTGCTCAGCAATTAGATGTAATTGTCCTTGGAAACCATTGCAGACTGATAACAGGAAATAAGATAGCCTTCCTCCGCCTGGCTATACCATCTATAGAGTCTTCACATTGCATAGCTGCTCTGGGTGTTGGCTCCTGCCTTCTTCTACCACCGTCCTCTAGACTTTGAGTGATGGCTATTGAAAGTTTTCAACAGAACTGGTATGCAGCATCAACCAGGAAAACTTTGGTTCCTTCTTCATCATTGTATACTTTAAGCTTTGGGTACTCTAATTAATCCCTTGATATATGACAGTTGATAGATTCCTCACAGTCTGACTTTTCAGACACTAAATGTGATTCTTCTGGAATTATAAGACAAAAGTGCACTTGGAAGTATATTTTCTCATTACAAATAATGAAACTTGATAAGAGAAGTGTTGACATTATACAGCATCTACCTGTCTGTTTTTCTTTCCTTAGAAGTATCTACTTATGCACAAGCTTCATGTCTATCTCTGAGCTTTTTGATACATCTACTTCATATATATACTTATATACATGCATATATATATGTATCTATATGCATATTTTATTTCCTGAAGCTCTTACTTAGTGATTAAGTAGTCTTACATGACCTTCTGAACCCAACGCTAAGGATAGCACAGTTAGAATAAAATAAGAATGCTTAATTAAGTCCCTAGAGATTTAGACACTCTTAAATTTAGGTTTCTTATATCTACAACATGAGCTTTTCTATCTCATTATTAAGATGAGTAATTCTTATGCAATTCATCACAGAGAGTATGTTCTCCATATTTTTCATTTAATGTTGATGCACCATAAAACTTTTTAAACATAAAGCAAAGAAAACCAGCCTACAAACCACAATCCCAAAGAACTTAGACAACAATGAGGACACTAAGAGAGACTTACATAGATCTAATCTACGTGAGAAGTAGAAAAAGACAAGATCTCCTGAGTAAATTGGGAACATGGGGACCTTGGGGGAGGGTTGAAGGGAGAGGTGAAAGGAAGGGAAGGAAAAGCAGAGAAATATGTTAAGCTCCATAAAAGTCAATTAAAAATAACTGGTTAAATACCTGAATGAAGCACAGCTGTAACTGGGTGCGCATGAGCTACTTTTGGTTCAATAGATAACTTCAGTGATGCTCGTACAAGGGACCACAGGACCCTCAGTGATGCATAATGATGTAGCCGTAAACAGTGTGGATTTGGGTTCTGTGCTGGATAGAAAGGGGACTCACATTGTCATTGCTGAGCCACACTGATGTGATGGAGGCAACCTTATCTCTGCTACAAGCAGACGTTGCTTATCTTGGCTGAGCCGGCCATATCTGGGCTTTGACTTGCACCGCTGGGTATTCCAGGCTCTGCTATAATAACACAAGAAACATGAGAAATAAAATAGAATCACCTTAGTTTCCTCTCAGAACGCTTTTGGTATTATTCGATAAGCAAAAACACTCAGCTCAGTGCTGAGTCAGTAGGGACAGCTGTGACCCTGTGTTTAAAATTAAGGCCATCCATGCACCAGTGTATTTCTCTGCTCTGCAGTTCCGCTTCCAGCTCCCCACAAAGTATTTCCGCACTAGTGTTTCCATTGTCATGGTCACACTAATGACCTGAGCAGGGTGACAGTTCTTATTTGAAGAAAACTATTAGTCCAGTGCTAAATCTATCACCTGGGCACCTGGCATTATCACAGGTTCTTCATTTTCTTTGGAGACAGGTTCCATCTTATGATTTACCTGAGTGAGAGTCATGTAGACTTTTGAAGAGTACTGGCAGGGGCCTAAAGATATTACAATAAGGACACTTAACATTTATTTATTTATTTTTATATCTTTTTTTTTTTTTTGAAACAGGGTTTCTCTGTGTAACAGTTTAAACTGTCCTGAAACTAATTCTTTTAGATCAGACTGGCATTGAGATCTGCCTGTATCTGCCTCCTGAGTGCTAGATTTAAAGATGTGCACTACCACCACATGGCTTTATTTTTTAAGTTTTAGTTTCATATTTAAATTATATATACATATATATGAATATAATTTCTCTGTTTTGATAAATTCAAGTCTCCCTTTCTTTCTCGCCATCTTTTCCCATATTCACCAACACTATTCCCTTCCAATTTTATCTATTCTTTTTAAAAATTCTCACGAAGTCCTCTTATTTCTGCTAGAATGTTTGTGGGTATCACACTATCAAATGGACCATGAACAGGCTCTCAAGAGCTGCAGCCTTGAAGCAGACTATCTGGAATATTTTCATTCAATTAAGCCTAAAACACACAAACCATCTCTATGTCAGGAATATGAAGGTATTTTTCAGATGTCTGATATTAATGTACAAAGAATAATCAGTAATCTTCCTAATTAAAAACGCCTTTGTTTCAAGTAGATTTCTTTAGAATCTATACTCTAACAAGTAGAGCTATAATAAAACACTAGACTTTTCATTTCTAAACAAATCTCAGTTAATCCTAATACTCCTGCCTACAGTTTCTCACCTTGTTTTAGATACAATTTTTACTGGTGCTGCTCTTGGGACCATGGGATTCAGCCTTGTTGGTTACAGTATCAATAGGACACTGTGTGGAGAACCTAAAGGTGATGAGAAAAACATAGGCATATTTAGAAGGAAAGAACAAGACACTATTCATGATTGGGTGATTGAATAAAATTGAAGAAAGATTACTGTCACATAGTTATGTCTGCAAGAGAAGGCACATGAAATATTTACTTCTCCAAAGGGATGGAGTATAGTGTTTTAGAGATATTTATTTTATATGAGGACGTTGACACTTCATTCAAGGAAAGAGTTTGGCATTATTGCCCAAATTTAATTCTCAATGGAGTCAGTCTTTCCATTAAGCTTATTGTTATGATGTAAAGTAGTAGTTTGGCAGAGGTACATTCCTGTCCCATTCATCTGATGGCCAAGTGCACTCTTTGGTGTTCCTGATTGGACCTAGCAGCTCATTCTTCTCATCCTTGCATGCGATTATTTTTGGAACAGCCTCTTACTTGATAAATCTGTCTGTGAATACACTGCTCAAATGGGACCACACATCTGAGTCCTTCCAATCGTTCCCCTGCTAACTAGTGCAGTTCTATCTGGCATGCTCTGTTCTCTAGCATGGGTGTAAAGTTGTAACAGTTTTAAGTAAGCTTAATTATAGAAAAGATGCAGAGTCCTACTGGAATCCCTTTTGTCCTTGTCTTCAAATTTTGAAAACCATTTTTATCGCTGGGCAATGGTGGAACACGCCGTTTAATCCTAGCACTTGGGAGGCAGAGGTACGTGAATCTCTGTAAGTTTGAGGCAGCCTTATCTACAAGAGCTGGTCCCAGGACAGGTTCAAAAGCTACAGAGAAACCCTGTCTCGAAAAACCAAACCAAACCAAAACCAAAACCAAAACCAAACAAACAAAAAAATACCATAAAAACCTATTTTTATCTTCGACTATAGCTACCTAACAAAAAACTTCTTTTTACAGTCTAATTCATTTCTGTGAAAGTTTCTACTTTTTCAAAGCAAAAATCCTTGTATAACTTACCTTTTGTATTATAAGAATAGAGCGTGATTGCCATACCCTACTACCACAAATTATGAAGTTAAGTTTTCTCCACTGGTGGAAACCACAGTGTCAGTACATCTAAAGGGTAATGGATGTGCTTCTTCCTGAGAAAACCAGCTTCTTAACCATGGAATCTGTCAACCCAGGTAAGTATTTCTGTGCCTTTTAGAAAAATGCATTATTAATTAGTCTACTAAAACAGTAGACTAAATTCTCAGACACCTGAGAACCATCATTTGATGTAATCATATGACTCATTTTAGATGTTTTCACAGCTACAAATAAGCATGTACAGCACATAAAAACAAAACAGAACACACACACAGAGAGACAGGTGTTGCCCATGTATTCATAAATGTATGGCAGCCCACCAGAACATAATCCACAGTGATGATTCTAGAAGAGGGGAATATGCGGTAGGGTAACTTTAAAACCAGGTCAGTGTTGCAGCAGGGTTATTACACAAATAAACACAGAAGTGGATATGAGAGCAGTTACAAGTCCCATGCAACCTCAAGTTACACCATATCTCAGCAAGAGAGGAAGCAGGCGTTGAGTCCTACCCCTAGGAGAAGACTTACAGGCAACTGAAAGCTACAAAGACACAGAGAGAGAGTCAGTTGTCAGGTGTATTGTTTATAGAGGGAATAAGCATAAATTGCATTTCAGTAACATGCTAAAGAAAGGCATCTCACAGCAATTAGTAAGTTATTATATGAAAGAGAGAGGGGAGAGAGGGAGAAATTTACACAGAAGGACAAAGGATAAGTTCTTAGTAGAGTCAGTTATCTCTTCTACCATTTCTACCATGTGCAATCAGGGGGATGGAATTCTGGGTGCTAGGCTGAGCACAAGGATCCTTACCTTCCCATCTATCAGAAAACTAATAGGACCATATACTAAAAGATGAAAAAGGAACAAACACAGTCCATTATTGGTACCTGGGAGATATTAGGGAGGAGCAGAATGATAACTCAAGGGGAGTAAAACTAGAAAGAAGCAAGGCACGGCTGCCTCTGGCCAGCATCTGAACATGAAATGAATGAGTATCTATCAACCATTATCCATTTTAACTATTGCTTGATCACCAACTCGAAATGCAACATATAACAACTGAAGAAATATAGTGCTCATGAATTTGAGAGGGCTCCAGGAGGAGGCATGGTGTGCACCAAAGGGTTAAAGGGAGAAAAGAAAAGCGGGAAGACATTGCAATTATATTTTAATTTCAAAAACTAAAAACTGCAAAGCAGAGAGAATGTTTGGGGAAATAAGTGGATTCATGGGGACTTATACAAGATGTAAAAAGTGAAACAGATGTAATCTTAAAGTCTAGCCAAATAATAACAGCTTTTGAATGCCAACAATAGTCCTTTCTCCCCAGAAATGTAAATATTAAATTTTTAAATCTCTCTCAGTTTTAAGTCAAACTGGGTATTTTAAATAAAAACTCTTGCTATTTTGGGGCTTCTTAAAAAACCATTTGCAGTTGATCAGCACGAGTGTGCTCTCCTCTCCAATGCCAAAGGCAGAACACAGCCTACACAGTTGCAAACCGTAAAAAGCTGAAATGATCCAAAGGACCTTGCAGGAAGACTGTCTTTTCTCAGTGGTTTACAACTATTTTTCAGTACATGTAACTGATTAGCTGTGAGTGTGAGTGCCCAGCTAAATGCCAGCATGTTCCTAAATCCACACAGATGTACTGGTGATTTGCATTTGAAAATGGTCTGACAGACAAATACATTAAATATTCATTTCTTCATATTGGGAATCACCATTATTTTCCAGACTAATATTGCTTAAAAATATCTCTTGACTTATCTAGTGCAATAGTCTACATTTGAATGCATTCACTTAAATATTATAAACAATAGATTAATCTTAACTAATCATAAGGAAGAACTTTCTACATTCTCTGTCAGAGTTAGTACTTAGTACTTGATAAGGTTATGCGCCTGAGACCACCAAAGTAGAAATGCAGGCAAACATGACACTTATTTTTCTCATCGACATAAAATAATTCTTAGATAATATTGTTTGTTGCTCCATTACCCTCAACTTCTCCCATTAGAATCTTCTAAGCAAATTTCAGTGACGGCTGGGTAGTCACTTTCCTGTTGTTTTATGATTCTCAGCTTGCCTATTTATTTATGCACCTACCAATTTATTTCCATAAATTACTGCGCCTTGGTTGTGGGCCAGGCATTTTGCCAGACACTCAGGGTGGCCAAAGCCAAGTAATTCCATTTCCGCTCTAAGAGCCTCCAGACAAGGACAGTAAAGTAGCATGGGAACATGTATAGCACAAGATTACAAGAGTACAGAGACAAAGGAATCACTGTAACCATGTGAAAGTTCATATGGTTGGAAAAAGAAGCTGCCCATTATACTTTCCTTTGAGACATTAACCAGATGGATTCGATGATACAAATAAATACACACGGAGTACATCTGGAGCCAGAAGTAGATTAACAGGCAGTTACAGGAAAGCTAAAACCTTCAGATAGAAATCAATGTACAAACTGTAATAAATGAACAGTTCGTTTGGAAAGCCAACCTGGGAACACTCACCCTTCGTGGTAGAAAGAGAGGAACTATAAATATTGGTTCAAAGCATATGGAGATTGTGGCATAGAATGGAATATGTGCTATTGAGATTGGAATCAGAGAGAATAAACATTAGAAATGTCTGAACAAGAGACATAGGAGTTATATTAGAGTTGTTCCACTCGTGATGTAAAGGAGGAGAGGGAAAGAATGTTGTGGAAAAGGAATCAATTTTCCTGGAGTTTGGATGCAAATCGAAATATCAAAGCTCAGACAGAAAATGGTCAATAACATAGCATTGATACTATAAATTTAGGTAAATAGAAGTTGTAAAATAATTAATATAGACAAAGTTTACATACAAACATATGAGAATAAGAAATGATAAAGAAAACCTTAAAAAGTATTGACTTTTTTGATGGAAAAATAATAGATTGGAGAGAAGTAATCTGCTCCAGCAGATCTCTGTCTAGATGACATCAGATATGAAAAGCTGAAACAATGAATAAATAAGCAAAACATGAAAATGAGTGAGTTTATGAGAAGCTGTCAAGCTCTAGACTCAGGAGCCTACCTGACATCATTGGTTCTCAAAATCATTATTGAGACTATAGATTTACATTCTACTCTATACAAATCAAATAAAGTAGTCCTTGAGCCATTTAGTTTCAGGGAGACGAAGAAAATGATGTACAAAATGCGTCAAATTCTTTTTAGCTCAGCCTCCAATCAAGAGGTTAGTGTGGCTTTCAAAATGAGATCTGAATAGCTTTTATCATTGAACAGAGTGTTCTAGCCCCTGGCACTGCAGAGGGAGCACATAACTAAAGCAGAGTTATAGGTACCAGAAAGATGCTTTAGGGAAAATCATCAAAGGTATGTGTTTTGAAATAAATCAATATTTCTTACAAATATACCAAATAGTTGTATTGACTTCAAGCCATAAAGAAAGGATGCATAAAGTAACAATAAATAAATCCTTATATATTGATTAAAGATGCATTGGTTCAAGGAAACAAAATGATTTCTAAAATTATAATTATGCATATAGAGACAATCAAAAAGGTCAAAACTGTAGATAAATTGAAGGGTAATTACAAAACTTGATTAGTACATATTCAAATATTTTCAATGTCAGTGAGTTATAGAACGTTAATAACCCAAGAAGGGTGGCTAATGCTGAGCACACAACTAAATCCTCTCTCTCTCTCTCTCTCTCTCTCTCTCTCTCTCTCTCTCTCTCTCTCTCTCTCTCAGAAGAAAATGGTTCATAAGTCAGTAAAGATAAAATTCCCCTATTGTTTTTTAAAGGTTAGCACTGATTTTTTAAAAGAAGATTTGCATAAGAAGCAATTTTAATTCTCTAGACAATCAATATTACCCAAGAAAGAACAGAATTTACAAATGGAGAGGGAAATTCCTTCCAGTAATCAAGGTATAGAGTATGGGTCTATTTCTCCCAGTCATGGTAGGTCTAAAAATCAGGTCAGTTTACTCATTATGCAAATTAAGCAGCTTGTAAATACTTAGTGCTATTTTTTTCCTCTAAAGTATCAAGGATCCACTAAAATAATGAGGAGTCATTTAAAGATAATCCTAGGGAGGAAATCCAGAGAAACTGGAGAGATACCTGGAGGCACTTTCTACTTTTGGTGTTAGCTGATGCCAGAAGAAACACATAGACTCTGAAAATGAAAGAAGCAAGTTTCAAAGTATTCCATTCCATGTGGCCACGGGGTGTGGGAAGGGGTCAAAGGGAAGGGATTGCTGTGGAAAAACTTTATACTTCAAGAAACTAGCAAAATCATTCAAAGAGTTTTAGTACTAACTTTTAGCACAAATCAATCTTCATAGACGGGATTGCCCTAGGCCTGAATACTTAACTAAATTTCAAGTCAAAATTCTGGCACATTCTATAAAAACAACTGGAGTAATAAAATATTTTCCATCATGAAGAAGATATAAGAAAAGCAAGACAAATTAAAATACGCCACCAGTTGGGTGTGGTGCCTGCCCCTTGAGAGATTAGGCCTGAGGGGCAGGAGTTCAAAGTCACCTTTAGTTTAACAGAAAATTCTGCTACATAAGATTCTGTGTCAATATCCAAACCTCTTCCCCATCAAAAGACTAGAGAGCTTGAGATAATAGAGTTTTCTATCAAATTTTAATGATAAACTCTATATTCATCAAGAGTATAGAAATAAAAGTAGTACATTCAGAGAAGAACTTGAACAGTCAACAAACAGAATGGAAATTTAATTTAAAAGTTTTTTATTAGAGACAGAGGAAGAAAAAAGCAATAATCAATATGGAAAAAATAACAAGACACTTCTTTAAATAATGTAATGATAAAAAAAGAGTTACTCGCATGTGTAGGTAATGTAAAAACACAGGGAGAGAGGTAAAAGGAGTGAAGAGTTCAGAACATCCCAACAAATGACTTTAAAAATGTTTACACAAATTATAATAGTGTCGTTGATGACCAAAACTGAAGATTGATGTTATTTTTTAAAGGGGAACACAAATATATACTTTAATAACAATTAAGCAGAAACTCAACTGTCAGTATAAAGTATGCAAACCAGAACTCAATGGTTGCTGGTGGAGGCTGCCTGTTTCTTGGCTGCCCAGACTCTCGAAATCACTGTTTGGCCTATTAGCTCTAGCTCATTATTGGCTAACTCTTACATCTTAATGTAACCCATTTTTATTAATCTGTTATTGCCACATGGCTGTAGCTTACCAGCAATGTCTGTCAGGCATCTGTCTCTGGTGGGGCTACATGGCTTCTCCTAATTCTGCCTTCTTTCTCAAAATACTCAGTTTAGTTTTCCCCACCGACTTCTATTCTATCCTGAACAGGCCCAAAACAGTTTCTTTATTCACTAGCCAATAAAACTAACACATAGAAAGAAGGACTTCGCACACCAAATGGTATGATGATAGATGGCAAAAAAAAAATAAAGCAAGTTATTAAGAACAGATATAAAAATAAGAAAGTAGGCAAAAGATTTGAAATAAAAATAACCTTATGCAAATAAATTACTATCAGCCATTAACTTTACTAAGAACTTGATGAAAATAAAGTTAAAAATTTTTAATATTAAACTTGTTTTTTTATAAGTAAGACTAGTAGTCATCTCTGAGGATGAGAAAAGTCCTGCAGGTAGAAGACAGGAAATAACCTTGGAATTGCTGATTTTTATTTATTGATTTTGAAATTTATTACACAAGTTCTTACTAAATAGACTCAGTCAGGCTTCAGATTCACAGAGATCTACCTGACATTACCTGTAATTAAAGGAATGCACCATCGCACCTGGTGTTACACAATTTCCTAATTGAAGAACTCTATATGGTTCTGAATATTTATATGCTTATTTAATTCACTGATATTTATATTAAAATCACATGTTTGCTGGCTCTCATGGACTACTTAAAACTGGTGCTTAAAACAGTTTACCTTTTTCTTATCTACAGGATTTGGAATTTGCCCTGCTAGGTTTCTGGTTCAGTATCTCTTGACTAGGCCTGCATTTCTCCCTTTTAGAAAGGTTATTTTTATTCTATGCCCTTGTATGTTTGAAGTATATAATTTGTATTTTGATTTTATAGAGGACTTCAATTAAGAGACTGATTTTAGTCTCCAGGAAGACTTTTTTTTTTAATGGAGGACTTCAATTAAGAGAATGATTTTAGTCTCCAAGAAGACTTTGACTATTATAAGTGTAAGAATATGAAAGACTATGGGACTTTTGAAGTTGAATTTGCTGAATTTTGCCTTATAATAAGATTATCAGTCTATTAAGGCCAAATATTGAAATACTGTGTTTTGTAAGAGAATAGCCCCAAACACAGTTTATTTGACTTTGTCATCAGTTGATAGAACTGATTCTGAAAGATTGGAGAAGTTGTGTAGCTGGGATGGGCTTAGAGTCTCAAAAGCCTCAAAATTTCCAGTCTGTCCTCTAGTGCCTGTTTGTGAGGTGTTCATTCTCAGCTGCTGCTCCCACTTGTTATGGCGTAAATGAATGGCAGACAGAAAGTATTATAGAATATTCAGCTTTAATAAGGAAAGTACCGAGGTTCCGGCAGAGAACAGGAAAGCAGAAGGGAAGGCGGGGAGCAAACGGGCAATATTTATTAGTAAAAAATAACCTTAGGGGACCCCACCCTTCAAGCAGGGTGATTGGCTGGTCTTCCCCTACATCCACTGACTGTCATTATGCTTTTGCTCAGCCACCTTGGACTCTGACCCTCTGAAACTCTAAGTCCAATTAAACACTTCCTTTGATGAGTTGTCCTAGCTGTTATGCTTTACCACAACAGTGGAGGAGTTACTGAGACAATCACTGTCAAATTCTTTTCTCCAATCAATAACCAAAAATGATTTTGTTTTTGCCATATAATTCCTATGTCACCCGCTCATGCTAATTTATTCTAGCTTGTTATTCATAACCATTCATTTGTCTGTACTAAAAAACAATCCCCTTCATGTGTCAGGTTTTGCTGCTGTGTACTTGTTTTTACTATTTCATCTGAGTTTGTCTCTGGGAGCCCACCCTTTTAATATCAGGACATTCTGGCATTAAATTATGTTCTCTTTCTCATGTATATTGTCTTTATGAGATGCATAATCATTTATGATGACTTCAGTCATTCATCATATTCCAGGGACTCCATGAAGTCTATCCATAATGAGGGTCTTTTTTAAAAACAATTTCTTATTTTTTAATTTTATTTTTTATTCATTCTTCTCTCATATATTATGCCCCAACTGCAGTATCCCCTTTCTCCACTCCTCCTATTGCCTCTCCCTCTTTCCCAGAGCCACTTCTCTGTTACCCTTCAGAAAAGATCAGGTCTCCCGTGGATACCTGCCAAACGTGGCATGACAAGTTACCGTAAGACTAGGTACATGCTGTCATATCTAGGTTAGATGAGGCAACCCAGTAAGAGGAAAAGGATCCCAGGAGTGGGTAAAAGAGTGAGAGACACCACCACTCCCACTGTTAGGAATGCTTGAAGAACACCAAGGTACCCAATCATAACATATATGCAGAGGACCATAACATATATGCATAGCCTCATTAGCTCTCCAATTGCTGCTTCCATCTTTGTAAGTCACTGTTAGCCCTAGTTAGTTGACTTTGTGGGCTGTGTCTCATGGAATCCTTGTGGATCTTCCTTGAAATCTGCTTCTCTATTTAACATCACTGCATGTTAAATGTTTTCTATTTGACACCACTGTTCTCTATTTAACGTCTCTGTCTGCTTGCTATGTGATAATAAGATGTGATCAGCCAGCGTCCTGCTCCTGTCACTATGACATACCTCTTAACTCTTATGACTCTGCTTTTGCAACTATAGGATAAAATAAAGCCCTTTTCTCTTGAAAACAAAATCCATTCTATATCACCATTTGTATATGTTGGTACCAAATATTAAATTCCAATGACTTTGCTGATGATAGGTTAATAATTTATTTCTCTTCCTTTTTGCTTTGGTGTAAAGGTTTGGCCCTAAGAATTCCACATATGAATAAATAAACCTTATCTCATGCCTAATTGATATGTTTTCTAGAATTATCTTCACACTAACACTTAGGCAATTTCCCAACTAACATCTTCAATGTATTGTGATAATCTTGGAAAGAAGATTATGCTTTCCTAACAAAAAGATTAGCATTGGCCTTTCCTTTTAGCTTCCTCATTTTATATGACAAGCTTTGCAATTCCTAGGATAGTAGAATTCCTTTCCTGTCATTTACTCCCCATAATTGTCATTTTAAACAAAAGTAGAAAGGTCTTGTATTAAGGTTGTATAAGGTTAAGTACATGAGTACTCATTAATAAAATGTGACCACCTGTATGCAAGTCATGCTGAATATTCTAGATAGATCGATAGAGAGAGAGAGAGGATAGATAGAACGAGCTTAAAGGGTAAGCAAAGGTAAAGGAGCAAGGAATAAATAAGAGTAAAGTTGATGAGGGAAAGAGAGAACAAAGAATAAATTGTATGACTTTAGAACATGGTAATGTGGATTTGATATTGATGCCTATTATCTAAAGAAAGGCAACTAAGTACAATCCTTCATATTAGTCATATTAGTTACTTTTATGCTGCTATGATAGGATATTCTGAGAGCAAAGCATGTTGGAGAAATAAAAAAGGTTTGCTTTTGATATAGTCCATCCTTCCATGGAAGACACGGCTGCCGAAAAGAGAGTCCTGAATGGGAGACAGAAAGAAGATTGATCCCATTTCATTCTTACTCAGGAAACAGAGAGAAAGAGAGCAGGAAGTGGAGTCAGACCATAAAATTCAAAACCACCCAAAGTAACGTACTTCCTCCAGTAAGGTCTGCCTCATAAAAATGTTCTATAACCTTCCCAAAGAGCAACATCCCTGGAAACCTACAGAGCACATTTTCTATTGGATCCACAATACATGGGAAGATTTTTGCAACGTTCAGGCTTGGTTGTTTCAAGTTACAGTGCCAGGGTTAAAAGAAGCTACATAGCGTATAGAATGTGTGAGTTTGCATCCTGTCTCAGATCTGTTTTACAGTTTTGCTCTAATATTTACTGCTTTGAGCAAATTCCTCAGCCCCTGTCTATTTACGATACAGAAAGTGAATAACTTACATGATTGTGGTGGACAAGAGATGAGCTGTGTATTCACGTATGTAACAGAGTGCCTATTAAAATATCACGACACACTGATATTTTAATAGTTAAGTACAGAAATTGACATGAGGGGACTTACTATATAATTTATATAGTATCTCTCTAAAACTACTTATTGATTGTATATTTAAGGGTCCATTATTGACTAACGTTGTTGCACTAAATACACACACTTTTTCTTCTAGCATGTGAAAATTGAAGGTATCTCACAAGCACAATGTAAATCACTCTTTGAAATTTTTCTATGTCTTTTGAATATGGAGAACTATTTGATTGCAAAAATCATGACTAATTCAGCACTTAACTTCAAAAAGAAATTAAGCAAACTAACAAACTAATAAATTAAGCAATTATTTTAGCAATGTTTTCTTGTGTGCCAATTCTTTGCCTAGCAGTACTAACAGAGTTAGCATCCTAATTTGTATTCTAAACTATTCTTTATTCTTATTCATGTCTCAGTTTCAATTCAACCTAAATAAATGCACATCCAATTGTTTTAGTAATATTTTACAAGCTCAGACTCTGTATATTTGTGAAGAATAGACCTCAGAGTTTGCACTTGAATTTCAGCCTGTTTGAAGTTTTCCCGCTTATAATTGTTCTGCAACTGCTTAGATCTACTTTTAAATGCAGTGCTCACACGCTGTACTTTTGTGAGTCTGCTTCTGGCACGATTACTAAAGAAAGTAGAAGAAAGTATTATACAGTTTTCCTGTGGGCCTCGGGAAGTGATTGGCCTTGATGTTTGAGGCATGTATTTAAATCAAACCAGCAAAAGTAGAAAAAACTATTCGAAGCATGTTTTTGAACTGTCTACCAGCACAGTACATAAATCACTTCAGGCCCATAGGCAGAGAACACAAAAGGATTTAACTTCAGACATAAAGGAAACCCATCTAAATACAGGGAGGAATTTTAATTAAATTTAGAGTTCACGTCAAAGCATTGAGTCAAAGCATTAACTTTGCTCTGGATGGATGCTGACTGCCTTCAAATACACCATGCCTCAGAATGTTAAATTCAGAATTCCTCCGAGAACCACAGATGCAAATCACAGGTCCTACTTCTTGGAAAGACTGAATCGTTTTGCTTTTTTAAAATGGCATTGGCGAGAATATTTTCAAATTCAGATTAGAAGGTTTTCCCACACACTTCTGAGAGTTCAATAACAGCGGGGCATGACATTGCCAACCTTAAATTCCATCGCTCAGAGAGCTGCTTTAGTAGCATCTGGATTTCAAGATCAGACTGAGTTCCATGTAAGCCTGTGAAGTAGTGAGACTTGACCTCGAATATGAAAACAAAACTAAATGAAAAATTAATAAAAGTTATATTAATGAGTGTGGATGAGCATATCAAAATAGTAAGAAAATACATGGAGAAAAGGAGCATCATTTCTTTTTAAAATATTCAGTTTTTCCTGTTTTTTGAGTTTAGTTATGTCATTAGATTCCAATGAAAATCTCTGCATAGATTAAGCACCATGGTATTATTTAATAATGTGAATGATGTGCCAAAAATAAAACTTCTTACACAGTTATACTTAATGATTAAATACACAATTTGATGCATGAACATAAATTTTTTTTTAAAATTATAACTTTATGAATGATTTTTTAGAGAATATATCTTTTTTTTTTTTTTTTTTTTTTGGAAATCACAGAGAAGTAGCCCATGCTTTATGGGTCAGGGCTATAGTCCAAAAGCACCAAAAAATGGAGGAATAATGAAAAACCAGAAAATGCACTATGATAAAAGGAAAGCCAAGAGGTGAACAATGTAGACTATCATAAACAGCAAGACAGATGATGGGAGAAAGAGGTCCAGGGAAACAAAAGGAAGCACCAATAACCGAGGAAGGCAGGGTATAACTGGAGGTAGTTTTCAAATCATTTTAAATCCAAATATCATTTATTTTTCTAAATCTGTGTTCTTTGGACATTTGGCTAATAAAGGAGGAGTGATTTAAATTTCTGGAGCTCATCATGTAAGGCTTAGAGAAATTCCCCTATGAGACCTGGTTCTTTTCATTTTGGTCTCCTGAAAATGGTGGAGAGCTTCATTAGTAACATGCTTGGAGAATTAAGCTACCACGCTGCCTTGTTTCCTGGCAATCCATGCTGCTACCATGGCTCTTCTGGCCTTGAAAGTTATTAGCAAAAAGCAAATCTCCATACCTCCCTTCATTCCACATTGCAGCAATGCTTTACTTATCTATAAATGCTAAAGTCATTTTACTCTTTGACTGCTAAAGTGAGTTCATTTGACTCTTATTTTAAAAGAAATCAATCTAAAAAGAACTTTAAAAAAATCAAAGAAAATAACTTGTACGAATTTTTACAAAATATTTTGATGATATTCCCTCCCCAAGTTTTCCAAGTCCCACCCCACCTCCGTATCCATCCAACCTAATCTCGTTGATTTCCCTTTCAAAGCCTTCAAGACTGATTTGTGCTGTCCAGACATTCTTACCTGTGAGGCCTTCCACCAGAGCATGCAAGGTCAATATAACCAGAGTCTGCTCCCTTAGTAAACCTGTCTCTCCCTTTCTCAACAGCCAACAGCTGAGAAGAGTTTCTCTTCCACAGTACTACCTAAGGATTAAATTAGTCCTCCAAACACTAAGAATTTGCTAATGGCTTCTTTCAAAAGGATACAATATATCCCTCTCATTTCTATAGGAATATTCTAGCAACTTCAGCCAGGACACTTCTGCCATGAATTCTTTGTTTCACCCAATATTCCCGCTTATTATTTCTTATCTTTTTCATCTCTTACTCATCCCCTGCTCTGGATCTCTCCAGCGGCTCTTTCTCAAAAGCTTCAAACATTAGTTGTAGTAAACTGTCTGACTACTTTCATCATGACCCCTGATTAGACTTTCACTACATTCCCGGGCATGTTTTAATTATCTCTGTAGTTTGGATCTCTTCTCAGTCAGATAATTGAAGTATAAGCCTACTTGCAGGACTCCTAACAATGGAAGAAGCAATGGTTGACCCTAATGCTTTGAGTGGTTATTAGGAACCCATTCCTCCTACTGGGTCATCTTGCCCAAGCATAATACCAGGGAAGGTGCTTAGTCTTACTGCAACTTGATATTCCATGCTTTGTTGATACCCATGGGAGGCCTGCCTCTTTCTGAACAGAAACAGAGGATGAGTGGATTGAGATGGCGGCAGGGGGATAGGGGGAATGGGAGAAGAGGAGGGAGGGGAAACTGAGTTAAGAATCTTAAACTCAAAATAAAGAAATTCAATAAAAAATGTTTTTAAATCCCCTTGATTTCATCATTAACTCAAATTTCAGGACTAAATCCCAAGTGTCCACACTTAATTCACCATTTCTGATTGCTCCACTTGTTTTTTCGAACACTGAGATTTATGAATAGTGTATTTCTGCTAAAATTTCTTGACAAGTTTCAAAATATTTTGAAGTCTCCCCTTTCTGACGTCTCAAGAAGTCTGACCTGAGTCACTCTCTAGTCTTATGTCAATATAGGGACAGCCTGGTAGCATTACTATTCCTTGCTTGTGCTTTTTTTATAATAGCTTTCCTGTTTATTTGTACTTATTTTCATTCTCATAAATTTCTCATTTTAGTTTCCTAATATGTTAACCATCTTTGAGGAATCTGGCCTTTCTATATAAACATTTATTCATTTCCCCTGGAATGCTACTTAGCTCTTAAGACATGACTCATTTAAAAACTTTGCTCTTTAAATTCCAAATGTTTGAAAGCACTTTTCCAATAGACTTTGAGCACAACTATATTGGTTCTGTTCTGATCAGGGCCTATATTTGTTTTATGGCTCTGCAAAATGCCTGCCTTTGAGAGAGTTCCATGTGCCCATAACCTTCAGGTGGTGTATATGGTATTTTGTAGCTGTCATCCAGGTCCACTGAGCTTGGTCTCATTCTTCTGTACCCTAGATCATGTTCTGAACAGCAGCAATTCGATTACCCAGAAATGGACATGAAATTCCCCACTATAATAGTCAATTTGATTTCTTTTCTTTTTAGTTGTGGCTTTAGTGTCTCTTGGTTTTTGCAGTTCTATTGTTAATTTAATCATAATGATACTATCTTCTTGGCACACTGACCATTTTAACATAATGTAAAATTCATCTTGATACCTGGTAATTTACTCTGATCTGAAGCCAATTGTACATGATACAGTTGCCATAGACACCTTAGTTACATTTTATCTAATTTTAAACTGAATTTCTTGTAAATGGCAGAAGATTAGATATAATTTCATATGTGCTTTCTCTATCTTTTAACTGATGTGTTTATATAATTTTCATTCCATGTAGTTTTTGACTCATCATTATTAGGGCCTCTCTTTTCATTTTATTTCCTATTTTTGGCACAATTGATTATTATACTTTGCTTGATCTACTCTGTAGTTTTGTTATTGTCTAAAGATTTTAATATAAACACCTTATGTTTTATTGTCTGCTTTGAATAGTTTTAACACTTTAGCTGACATGTTGAAACATATACCTGAAGGCTTCTTTAATATTCCACCTTCATATCAACACTGACATGCATCACAAACCATTGCTATTCTGTCTTTTCTCCAGTATACATATGTCTTCTCTATAAAAGAAAATCATGTGTCTATAGGTGTGTGCGTTTTTGTCTCACCCAGTCATAAGCTACCGTTTCAGGGTGACTTCTGCCAGGCTTCTAGCCACGTCTGGTTCAAACGTTCCAGGGTAGGAGCATGAGAATTAGAATTATTAGGCAAAAGGAACATAGATATAGGAGAAATAAGAGACTGAAACATGGGATAGTATTGAGAGGGCATTTCAGTGAGTGCTGAAAGTCTTCTGCATTTAATTCCCATTTGCTTGAATACCCCAACAACAAAGGAATTGTTTTGAGTTTCTCTCTCTCTTGAATTAGATGTTGACTGTAGGCTTGCTAGTATGCTCCTTATATCCCTAATCTCTCCAAGACTTTCATTGTAAAGTGATGCTGGATACTGTCAAGGACGTTTCTGCATCTAATGAGATGATAATGTGTTTTTTCCTTTCAGTTTATTTATGTTGGATTACATTCACTGATCTCCATATGTTGAAACGTCCCCTTATCTCTGAGATGAAGCCAACACTGTTATGGTTGTTGATCTTTTTGACTTGTTCTTGGAATTGGTTTCCAAGTGTTTTCTTTCGCATTTTTTACATCTATATTCATAAAAGAAATAGGTCTATAATTCTCTTTTTTAAGTGTTGTGTGTTATGGCTCTCAGCTTAACTGTGACCTCATGAATTGAATTTGGCAGTATTCCTTCAGTTTCTATTTTCTGAAATAATTTCAGGTGTATTGGCATTAATTCTTTTTTGAAAGCATGGTAGAATTCTGTACTAAAACTGTCTGGTCATGGGCTTTTTTTTTTTTTTTTTTTTTTTTTTTTTTTTTTTTTTTTTTTTACCATTAGGAAACTTTTACTGACTGCTTCTATTTCCCTAGGGGTTAACATCTATTTAAATTGTTTGTTGAAACTTGACTTAACTGGTATCTGTCATCTATCAAGAAAACTATCAGTTTATTTTAGACTTAGTTATTTGCTTGTACTCCAATTTGATGGAGTACTAGTTTTTAAAGTTATTTCCTTATATTTTACTGAATTACCTTGGTCTCTATTGTGAAGATACTCCTCTGCATTTTTTATTTTAATTTGAATATTTTCTCTCCATTTTTAGTTTGTTTGGATAAAGGGGTGTATATCTTGTAGACTTTCTCAAAAAACTTTTATTTCATTAATTTACAGTATTATTCACTATTTTATTGATTTTAGCCCTTGTTTTGAATATTTTTGCCATCATCTCCTCTCAGGTGAGCTTATTTCTTTTTGTTCTGGAGTTTTCAACGTACTTTTTAGTTGCTATTATGATATATCTCTAATTTTTTAATTGATTTTATTGAGCTCTACATTTTTCTCTGCTCCCTTCCCTGCCTTTCCTCTCCCGTTCTACCCTCTCCCATGGTTCCTATGTTCCCAATTTATTCAGGAGATCTTGTCTTTTTCTACTTCCCATGTAGATGAGATTCATGTATGTCTCTTTTAGGGACCTCATTGTGTCTAGGTTCTCTGGGATTATGATTTATAGGCTGTTTATCTTTGCATTATGTTTAAAAATCACTTATGAGTGAATACATATGTTAATTGTCTTTCTGGGTTTGAGTCATCTCACTCAATATGATGTTTTCTAGCTTTATCCATTTGTCTGAAATTTTCAAGATGTCATTATTTTTCTCTGCTGTATATTACTTCATTGTGCAAATGTACCACATTTTCCTTATTCATTCTGTGGTCGAGGGGCATTTAGGTTGTTCCTAGGTTCTGGCTATGACAAACAATGCTGCTATGAACATAGTTGAGAACATGTCCTTGTGCTACGATTGAACATCCTTTGGATATATACCCAAAGGTGGTATTGCTAGGTCTTGAGGAAGGTTGTTTCCTAATTTTCTGAGAAATCACTATACTGATATCCAAAGGGGCTATGTCATCTTACACTCCCATCAGCAATGCAGGAGTGTTTCCTGTACCCACAACCTCTCTATCACAAGCTGTCATGAGGTTTTGTTTTGTTTTGTTTTATCTTGGCCATTCTTATAGGTATAAGATAGAATCTCAGAGTTGTCTTGATTTGCATTTCTCTGATGACTAAGGATGTTGAACATTTC
The DNA here is from genome assembly GCF_014885135.2 of Alexandromys fortis. NCBI lineage: Eukaryota > Metazoa > Chordata > Mammalia > Rodentia > Cricetidae > Alexandromys > Alexandromys fortis. The sequence goes on along the minus strand of NW_026067911.1, from coordinate 15,269,150 downwards.
CTTAAGTGACTTTCAGACTTCTTAGATTCCTCTGTTGAGAGTACTCTGTTTAGGTCTGTACTCTATTTTTTTATTGGCTTATTTGTTCTTTTGATGACCAATTTCTTGAGTTCTTTAAATATTTTGGAGATCAGACTTCTGTCTGATGTGGGGTGGTGAAGTTCTTTACCCATTATGTAGGCTCCCATTTTGTCTTGTTGACCGTATCCTTTGCTTTACAGAAAGTTTTCAGTTTCCGGAGGTCCCATTTATTAATTGTTTCTCTCAGTGTCTTGTTGCTGGGGTTATATGTAGGAAGTGGTCTTCTGTGCCAATGTGTTCAAATATATTTCCCATTTTCTTTCTATGAGATTTAGTATGGTTGGCTTTATGTTGAGGTCTGTGATCCGTGTGGACTTGAGTTTTTTTTGTGATAGAAGTGAATCTATTTTCATTCTTCTACATGTTGATATCCAGTTATGGCAGCACCATTTGTTAAACATGTTTTTCTTCCATTTGATTTTTTTCTTCTTTGTTTGGAGGTTTGCGGATTAATATCCGGGTCTTCAATTTGGTTCCATCGGTATACCTGTCTGTTTTTATGCCAATACCAGGCTGTTTTCAGTACTGTAGCTCTGTAGTAGAGTTAGAAGTCAGGGATTGTGATGCTTCCAGAAGTTCTTTTATTGTACAGGATCGTTTTCTCTATTTTGCCTTTCCATATGAAGTTGAGTATCATTCTTTTGAGGTCTGTGAAGAATTTTGGTAGGATTTTGATGGACATTGCATTGAATCTGTAGTTTGATTTGGATAAGATTGCCATTTTTACGATGTTAGTTCTACCTACCCAACAACATGGGTGATCTTTCCACTTTCTGGAGTCTTCTTCAATTTCTTTCTTCAAAGATTTAAAGTTATTGTCATACAAGTCTTCCACTTGCTTGGTTAGAGTTACTCTGAGATATTTTATGTTATTTGTGGATATTGTGAAGGGTGGTGTTTCTCCGGTATCTTTTTTCAGCCCATTCATCATGTGTAAAGAGGGCTAATGATTTTTTTTAGTTAATCTGATATCCTGCTACATTACTGAAAGTGTTTATGAATTTCTTTATGAAAACACTTAGTGATATGAACTTTTCTCTTAGCATCACTCTCAATGTGCCCTATAAGTTTGTGTATTCTGCATATTCATTTTTTTTGAATTCTAGAAGGTCTTTAGTTTCTTTCTTAACCCATTTTTTTCTATTATTGTTTAGTTTCAAAACTTGCTTACTTTCCATGAGTTTGCAAACATTTTGTTGTTTTTGTTGTTGATAACTAGCTTTAATTCTTGGTGGTCTCATAGGATACAGGGAGTTATTCCAATTTTCTTATATCTGTTTAGACATTCTGAATGTGTGGTCAGTTTTGGAGAAACTTATAGGAAGTGCTGAAGAGAATATATATTCTTTTCTGTTTGGGTGAAATGTTATATCAGTTAGGTTCATTTGTTTTACAATATCTTTCTTTTAAGTCTAATATTTCTCTGTTTGGTTTTTGACTGGTTGACCTATCCATTGATCACAGTGAAGTATTGGAATCCTTCACTCTCAATGTTTGAGGGTCAATATGTGATTTAAGCTGTAGTAGGGTTTATTATTTTTTTTTATAAAAGTAGATACTCATGTGTTTCTGGCATACATGTTACAAATTCAAATGTAACCTTGATAGGTTTTTCCTTTGATGAGTATGAAATGTCTTCTACCTTTCTCTTTTGATTAATTACAATTTGAAATCTATTTGATGACATACTACAATCACTATTCAAGGTTGTTTCATAGGTTCATTTTTTAGGGATATCTTTTTCAACTTTTTACCCTGATATAATGTCTATCCTTGATGTTGAGGTATGTTGCATGAATTATAATTAGTCTTACTAATAAAAACCAATAGTCAGATATATGGTTTAGTGCTAAAACATCAGAGAAACAGAGAGGCCAGCTACTAGTTCTTACCTCTACTGAATCATTAGATTAAAAAGTTGACCCTTTCCCTACTAATCCTCAAACTATGAAACCTCAGACTGAATCTTGGCTCCTGACTTCCCTCACCTTATATTTCTCTCTCAGCCTAGCCAAATCACTCCTGACTCCCCCTCCCTAGTGCTGGAATTAAAAGCATGGAATCCCAAGTGCTGGGATCACCTTTGTGTGAGCTCTTTCACTTTTAGATGGATTCAATCTTGTGTAGCCCAGGGTGGCCCTGAACTCACAGAGATAAACTCACTTATGCCTCTGTCTCCCAATTGCTGGAATTAAAGATGTGTGCCACCACTTCTTGACCTCTATGGCTAACTAGAGGCTTAGCTCTGTATTCTGGTCTTCAGGCAAGCTTTATTTCTTAGATTACAAACAAAATATCACTTAAGAGGTGTGTTTCTTGAATACAGTGGAGAATAGATCCTGTCTTCACGGCCACTCTGCTAGTCTCTTTTTTTAATGGACAATTAAGACTGTTGATATTGAGCGATGTCAATGATTAATGATTGTTAATTCCTATTTTGTTGTTGTTGGTGGTAGTTGTGGTTGCTGTGGAATAATCCATTTGTACACTGTAAAAATTCATCACTCAAATTGGTTTAATAAAATGCTGTTTGATCAGTAGCCAGGCAGGAAGTATAGGCAGGGCTACCAAACTAATGATGATGGGAAAGGGAAGAACAAAGTCAGGAGACACTGGTGAGACCCAGAGAGAAGATGAGCACACAGTACTGAGAAAAGGTACCCCATGTGACACAGGGAGATGGTCTGCTGTAGTTTTAGTGACGTCTAGGTATCCGGGCTTGTGGTGATTACAGATCAAGGTGCTGATTCCTAGGAAATCAGTAAGTTATGGTCTGTGGGATCCATTGGAAACATGGACACGGGAAAAAGGAGGCTGCAGAAGAAAACCTCAGGGATTATCACTGCTGATGGAACAGAGAGACAAAAAAGTCTATAGAGAGGATACCTGGTCTTCTGGCTGGTATACCTGTGATTGTGTAAGTAGATACCCATGTGTTTCTGGCATACACGTTACAAATTCAAATGTAACCTTGATGGGTTTTTCCTTTGATGAGTATGAAATGTATCCTCCTGAGATAAGAGCTGGGACACAAAGACAGTTGAGGGAGAGAGGTCAGAGGGCATTGTCTGTGGAGTCCTTACAAGGCGTGGACGTGGTAGAGAGAGGCTTCTACTGGTGTGCTGTTGTAGCATTGGGACAGGCCTAAGTTCCTTTATCTGTTGGCAGAACAGAGAGAGACACTTAAAAATTTTTAACTAAAATGTAATTATATTATTTCCCTCCTTTCTCTTGCTCCCATATACAGCCTTGTCTCTCCCTCCAAAATTGATAGCCGCCTTCTTTTAAACTATTTTTGTTTTGTAACATCAACAAATAAAGATAAAAATGCAGCCTGCTGAGTCTGGTTAATGTTTTCTGCATGAGCATTTCCTGCAATGATCATGTTTTCTGGTCTCACCAATCAAGGGGCTCATCTCTGGGGAAGTGGAGTTCTCCTCCCAGCACTTCTTAATTGCATAAAGCTCTTTATCTAGGTTGGAGCCCAGTGAGAGTTTTCCTCCTGTCCACTGGGATGAAACTTTTACTTTTGTTCGCAAAAACATGATTGCATCACCTTATTTTAAGACTCTTTCCTATACATTTCCATTCTTTGATTTAGCTACACAAATAGGTTTAGCTTGCCTTTTCAAATGTTTTACTTTGTTATTCTGTGTTACTGCTATTTCTGTGATGAGACATTGCTTGTTCTGAAGTGTACTTACCTTCCTAACCATCTCAGTAACTTGAAATTCCTGTATATTGTTTAATATATACTTTGTCATAACAAGTTTCAATAGAAATAAAAATCAAAACACCCAGAATTCTTAACCAAACAGAATGATACGTCTGAAAACCAACATAATATGAACACTAACAAACAATATACTGAACTCTATAGTAGAGACAAGACCAAACAGAATAGAATCGCTGAATTTTAAAATTCAAATAATTTAGTAGGGAAAATGGACTGGAAAAAATGAAGAGAGGCTTGAATGACTGTCAAAGTCAATTGCTCACACTGTTCAGAGGCAGAAGAAAAACACGGAGCAAAGATTACTGAATATTTAAAGTAGGATGACCAAAAACCTCCAGATCTGGTGAAAGATAAAACATATATTCAAGAAATTAAGTTATTAAATACTCAAGAAATCTACACTCACTCATAACTTTATAAAAGCCATGAAAACTAAAATTAGAGGAGCACTACCTATACTTGATAAGCATATTGGTTAAATTACCTTTTACATATTGTAGAGATTTATTGAATGCTTCTCCCTAATATTGGCAAAATGCAAAGTTTTTCTGCTTTGATGATTTTCATAAAATATATTCTGCATCTAATCCACATCAATAGACAAAAAAATTAGCAAAATACACATAGATTGGAAACACTATATATTATTAATGTCTGTCTACAAATAACAAAACAAGCAAGCACAAAAGTAAACAGGAAATATCTTTAGAAAACTCCTGCAACTAGCACGTGAGAGGAGTAAATTAGAAAGACACAGAGTGAGAATGAGAAAATTAATCCCATCCTTGATACACTAACAAAGAATTACTAGAAAGGTAATTCGAAATCAAGGGATATTTTCACTTGCTCTAAAGAGAATAAAGTAATTATATACTCATGTAATTGTATACTCAAAAACCTGTGTGATGGGAATTTTTGAACCAGTGTTGAAATCAGCACCCTACACTGCAAAAGCAACAAAAGCAGGAGGCTGTATTCATCCATGGATGACAACTGGATGCAGTGAATATTTGATTTTCTCCCAGTTGATGTATTAGTCTAAGATGATTCCTAAGAAATTCTAAGCAATGACTTTGTAGCTATTGACTAGCTAATATTAAATTTCTATGAAAGGCACAGGTTATAGGAAAATAGCAATTTTAGTAAAGATGAACCCGTGATACTGCTTTATCTGCTATTAAGTCATCATCTGCCTCTCAGGTCAATCTGGATCAGAACAGACTAGACGTTTAGATAATGATCTCCACAGACACACTGAATTGACTCTGACACCCATGTAAAAGCAAGTGTACTGAAACAGTTGGGTAATTTTGGTCTCTCACAATGTTCACACACACACACACATACACACAAAGGCACATCTACAGATAATACTATTTTTATATGCAATTGTGTAGACACATATACAATCACAGTTTTCATTAAGAGATGTTAGTTTCTATTGATTGCTTTCAGAAGATCAAGACTCCTGAATTGAAGGTTATGACAAATTGCAGTGCATGAAGGGTCATGAATTGTGTTTCTTAAAATATAAATTTATGTGATATTTGTTTTCCAATGAAAAAATAAACTCCATCAGATTCCACAGGTAATTATGCATGGTTTAATGAGTGATGGTATTCCAAGATTCATTATGGATCAAAAATTATTAAATATTATTTCATTTTTGGGTGGTAAGAAAATAATTATTCCTCTAGGACAAATAAAAAATACAAAATTTTAAATTAAAATAGGAATTTAAAAACCATAGAATCAGGTAACTTGGCTTTTGCCTTGAACAATTATGGTTATCATTTAAAGTGTTCACAAACATTAACTGTGAATACAAACTTTGAAGCCTTGAGAACACTGCAAGTTTCTCAGCAAT
>NW_026067911.1:15247291-15263446 GCF_014885135.2 Alexandromys fortis | reverse complement strand
TATATATATACCCTGAATTTGGGTGTGACAGGAGTCACTAGGGGAGATCCCAGAGGTTCCTCACTCCTGGTGATCATACCTTTGTGTAATTCTTTCTGCTGAGTGTGTGTGTAATGTGAAATATGCACCATCCTGATATTCATATGCACAACGAAGAAATAAATATAATCAAGGCGATGGTTGCCAATCCTGTCATTACAGCATCCCATAAAAGAGTCTGCATCAGCAGCATAAAAAAAGAGTTTACCTTGTTTGTTTAGTGAAGTTGTCAAACAGTTCCAGGAAAACAATGTGGCAAAATAATATAGAAGTTTCATGGGAGTAGTGAGTATATTCCATGCTCAGCATGCAACAGTAGCTTTGGAAGACAACGAACAAAGATTCAGCTAAATCATATTCATACTGGTTGTGTTTGTTACTTCGTGGTGTCCCATTTGCTATACAGGGTTAGATGATTAGCACTGTGGATAGGGTTTGGCTTGGCAAGCTTTTCCATCCTGTAAGCAGAGTGCACACTCAAAGGTTGAGCTCTTACAATAACCGTGAAAGATCCTCAGCTACCCTGGACCACTGCATCATTCAAACTTTGTGACATTGAAAAATTCACGAATGTCATCCATTGTTCACATACTTCTTCAGTTGACTTTCTTTTAGTTTTTTAATGGGAAAAATAATTTAGAATATTTGACAGGCATTTTGTTGAGCTTTCTTGTATTGTAGAAAATAAATATTTTAGATGACTCAAGAGAGGCTGAATCATCAACAGATGGTTTCATTTAAACATTTTGTAAACACACATTCACCAAGGGATTAAGTGACTGTCTTAGATCCTTGGGCTTCACACATTTCATTGTATCAGAATGTTTTTAAATGGAAGTCAAGTGTGTAAGACACTTCAGCATATTGGTGGGGTATTTTATAGGGCTTATTTTCTTATCTGTGGGAGGATTGGGCAAATACAACAGAAAAGCAAATACTTATATTCAAGAGATTGGATTTCGAAAGTATGTCAAAGGTTAGGGCTATTTCAAATCATATTTGTTTTGTGAATGAACTTAACACTTTTATGAAATCATGACTTAATCACAAACTCTGGCTGAGAATCTAAGTACTTTGTCCAGGACACAGAAAATAAAGAGCTGGAGTCACAGATATTTTAGCCAATTAATGAGTAAGCAATTAAATTATTTTATGTTTTCTGGTCATATATTAGAAAATAATTCAGCTAATATGAGAAACAGCCATGATATCGTAGCACTTGCCAGATGTTGCTCAAGTTGCCTTCATAGCTGCGGTGTATAGAAGGGTTTGCCAGAGAAATAAACAATGGCACCCTTTTGTGTTGTTTCAGTGAATGCTTCCATTTGATGGAAATGTGCTACTCTGAGTATTAGACCCATATAAGCCACAGGCTAACAAATGAAACATCAAAACAGACCTGAGGGTAGTCAGAGAATTTACAGAGTTCTTACATTAAGAAGAGGTAGGATTTTCCTCCTCTGCGAAGTCTGCTTTTGCTCCAAACTTCTTCAACACATTGCTTAAGAGTCAGTCATGTTATCTAGGTTTACACACTTTATATAAAGTCCACTGTAGATGGTAAGCACAATAAAATACCTTCACAGCGAACCCTGGCTTAGTGTTTGTGATACAGAAACAGGTCTGAGCCGACAACCTAGACCAGAGGAGGGTGAGACAGTGAACTCCATGGTAGTAGAGAAAACCCCAGTGTTGTGGGACACTGCTTGTTTGCTTGTTTCTTTTCCAGCTGCCCAGACTCCTGAAATAAATCACACAGAAACCATATTACTTGCAATACTATTTGGCCAATAACTTAAGCATATTTATGGCTAACTCTTATATCTTAAACTAGTTCATCTCCATTCATCTGTGTATCACCAAATGGCTATGGCTTACCAGGTAAATTTCTGGCACCTGTCTGGCAGTGCTACGTGGCTGCTCACTCACTCCCCCCCCCCCGCCGCCGCATTCAGTTATTCAGTTCAATTTTCTCCATCTATCGCTAGTCTGCTCTGCACAGGCCAAAAAAAAAAGTTTCTTTATTAACCAATCTTATTTGCAGAATTTAGAGGGGAATCTTATTCCACCCCGGGGAGTACTGAGTGACCTCCAGGAACCCAGAGTGATCAATGGGGTGACTAGAACAATGGCACTCACTGCATCATGAGTAGCCCTCCTTTACACAGATGATAAATGGACTTATAAATCAGAGAAACATTGCCCTTCACAGAATAACATAAATTACTCCGAGTAACTCTAACCAAACAAGTGGAAGACTTGTATGACAAGACCTTCAAATCTTTGAAAAATGATATTGAAGAAGACACCAGAAAGTGGAAAGATCTCTTATCCTCTTGGGTATGTAGAATTAACATAGTAAAAATGGCAATCTTATCAAAAGCAATCCACAGATTCAATGCAATGCTCATTAAAATCCCAGCAAAATTCTACACAGACCTCAAAAGAACAGTGACCAACTTCATATGGAAAAACAAAAACAAACAAACAGACAAACAAACAGGATAGCCAAAATAATCCTGTACAGTAAAAGAACTTCTGGAGGCATCACAATCCCTGACTTCAAACTTTATTATAAAGCTACAGTACTGAAAAAAGCCTGATATTAGCATAAAAAGAGACAGGAGGACTAATTGAATCGAATTGAAGACCCAGATATTAATCCACAGACCTTCAAACACCTGATTCTTGACAAAGAAGCAAAAATATAAAATGGAATAAAGAAATCATATTCAACAAATGGTGCTGGCGTAACTGGATATCAACATGTAGAAGAATGAAAATAGATCTATATCTATCACCATGCACAAAACTCGAGTATAAATAGATCAAAGACCTCAACATAAAGCCAGCCAAGCTGAACCTCATAGAAAAGAAAGTGGGAAGTACACTTGAATGCATTGGCACAGGAGACCACTTCCTAAATATAATCCCAGCAGCACAGTCACTGAGAGAAACAATTAATAGATAGGACCTCCTGAAACTGAAAGGCTTCACTGTCACAAGACAAAATGGCAGCCTACAGAATAAGAAAAGATCTTCACCAACCCCATATCATATTTATATTTTGGAGGTCTGATCTCTAAAATATAAAAAGAACCCAAGAAATTGGTCATCAAAAGAACAAATAATCCAATTAATAAAATAGAGTACAGACCTAAACAGAGAACTGTCAACAGAGGAATCTAAAATGGCTGAAAGACACTTAAGGAAATGCTCAACATCCTTAGTCATCAGAGAAATGCAAATCAAAACAATTCTGAGATTCCATCTTACACTTGTAAAAATGGCGAAGATCAAAACAAACAAACAACAACAACAAAAACCCTCATGACATCTTGTACTAGAGAGGTTGTAGGTAAAGGGAACACTCCCACATTGCTGGTGGGAGTACAAGCTGGTACAGCCCCTTTGAATATTAGTATAATGATGTCTCAGAAAATTAGGAGACAACCTTCCTCAGTACTACTTTCGGGTATATAGCCAAAGGATGCTCAATTGTGCCACCAGTACATGTGCTCAACTATGTTCATAGCAGCATTGTTTGCCATAGCCAGAAACTGGAAACAACCTAAATACCCATCAACGAAAGAATGGATAAGGAAAATGTGGTACATTTATAGAGTGGAGTACTACACAGCAGAGAAAAATAATGACATCTTGAAATTTGCAGAGAAATGGATGGAGCTAGAAAACGTCATATAAAATGAGATAACTCATATACAGAAAGACAATTATCATATGTACTCACTCATAAGTGTTTTTTAAAACTAAAGCAAAGAACATTAACCTATAAATCATGATCCCAGAGAATGTAGACAACAATGAAGAGTCTAAGAGATAAGATAAGATCTAATCTACATGGGATATAGAAAAAGATAACATCTCCTGAGTACCTTGAGAGCGTGGGGACCATGGGGGAGGGTTGAAAAAGAGGGGAGAGGCAGAGAGGGAAGCAGAGAAAAATATATAGCTCAATAAAATCATTTTTAAAAGACTGATAGAAAAATATTATTAATAGGAATAAAATTCAGTAGTCAGTAGCAAAACATGCACCTTTATTTTATGTAACTGTTAAATCAAATTGATAGTTTGGGATGGTTCACCCCTTAAGATCCATATAGGGCTGAAGTGAAATCTGAGGATTTTAAATGCTACTTTATATTTTAAATACTGTTACTGGAAGTGATAATGTGTTAGACACATTGTTAAAACTTATTTTCCAGATTCATCTATCTTAAAGTCTGGGAATCCAACACTTAAAAGCACACACTGTAACATAAAACAACTTTAAGAACCTTATATGATTGAATATAATTTGAATTATTATTTTTCATTAAAATTTTACAGGGCAATGCTATTATTAACATGCACATTTGATGTTTTATACATGTGAGAATAACATATCACCCTGCATACCACATGCTTAGAAATAAAGTTCAACCCTTCTTTGTTCTGGCATGACTGTCTGTAGTTTCTGGTGACTCATAGCTTTCATTTTGCAGATTTGCTCTCTCTGTTCATAGTGATAGGCCTGGACTAGAATCCTCAGCTTTCAACCATTTCTCCACACTATGGTTATTGTCTGAGACTCAAGCCCAAGTTCTCCATAACCTATTTTCCCAATGATGAGGAGATACATCTGGAGGATCTGTTGGCCTCCCCCCCCACTCTTCTACGCATTTCTAAACACAGATTCTTGCTGTTTTTATTTGGATCATCTCTAACTTCAGGTTGTACTCTTTTTAAAGTTGCTATATAAATGACTGAGCCAAAGAAGTGACATTGTTTGTTTGTTTTCCCATTCCCTTACTCTGCTGTGACTGTTAAACTCATTTTGCAGTCTCATTCATAAAGATGCTATTTATACTGGCAATATTTTCTACTTGGCAGTACCTTCTTTTGTGTTAAGGTAAAATGGTTCATACTTTTATGTACAACAGTGTAGAGAATAAACCAGCCTGCTTGGTGTTTATTTCTAGACGTTGGTGACTCTTTGTGAGCCTCAGGAAATACTACAAAGCTTGAGATCAAGATTTCCTTTTTTCCTAACTTCTAATGCCTTTTTTTTTTGTTGTTGTGCTGGGTGCCATTTTCTTTCAGATATTTTATGTTCTTTGGTGTGCATATTTTAACATAAATTAAGTTCATAGGTTTTACATTTCCACGGTTTCTGTTTTCTAATTTTCTCTTGCTAAGCTAATATCTTTCACTGGGCTATTATTGATTTATGACTTATTACATGATTAATTTCATATTAAAGACAAATACTCAGCCTACGGTGGACATCCACTTTGCCCCTTTGAAGGTTCAGGTAACATTGAGGCAGTGATTGTGGAAGGTATGTAAGAGACAGTGGAGAGAGACAAAGGCAGCAAAGCTTTGTGTGCAAGACAAACCCAATGCTCTCCTGGACTCACAGCAGCTGTGGTTACCTGCATAGGGCATGTACAAGGATAGGTTTGTGAACCTCACAGCATGACGGGGGAGGGGCTTTTGGGGGCCTAGCCTTCCCTTGGGAAGTCATTGGCACTTGATGGATACTGATGGGATACTGATACACTTGTCTTCAGTGGCGTAGTCCCTGACATTTTGTTCTTATGACAGAGGACAGATCCATATCCTTTCCCTTGTGAGTAGCTGTAGTTAAAAACTTTAGTGGGTCGCAAAATACAATGAGCCAATGACAAAGAAAACAAAATAACAGATAGGGTGAGAGGAAATCATTAAGAAGAAGAGATGGGAACAGAAGTGGGACATCTGATTGACAAAAATATATTACTTACATGTACGAAAAAGTCAAAAAATAAATAAAAAAGATGCACTCATTGTGTTTTCAATTATAACTCACAGCTTACTTATGTGTACAACAGATCGTCAAACATTTTTTGTTTGTTGAAAACCTATGCGACATCCAGACTCCACTCTATATGTGTTCATTTAGAATCTCTAGACGTCAACAGTGAATTTACATATCTAGCTTGATGCCTGGTGATGCCACTAGTTTACCAAGAGAACAACCCTGTAAAATTGCCTACATATGCACTGATGAAAACATTCCAAACATTCAAATAAAATACTGAGCTGCCATTTGCTGAGGGGCACACTTGGCATTGTGTTTAAGAAGCAGCTCTGCTCTTCTCTTCCTAAAAGAGTCCATTTTCTTTAAGCTTAGCACTTGCATTCTGTAAATAAAACTGAGATATAAGGACTGGCTGCATTCCTGGCAATTCTTGAGGCTCACCAAGGTCAATTTTTTTCTACTGTATCACTTAAAATACAATTCTATTTACAATTGCCTGGCGTGGATGACTGCACTTTTTTATGTATGTAATACATTTTGTCACTGCGAAATAAGAAGCTATGAAAATAAGGTTGATAAACCAGTAAAGAAGTTTTTCCCTAAATGGTCACAACCTGCCAAGTGCTGATAAGGAAAAATGCTGTGGGACAATGACAAAGAAAGCTTAAAACCATCAACACCATGTCAGTGCGTAGCACGGAAACAAATAGAATTTCTGACAATTGAGAACAAATGCTACAAACCGGAGCCCATAACTGAAGCTCTTTCCATCTTACACCTTTGAAAGACAATTTATGACTACAAAGGACTCTGGGTAACTCCACTGATCTTGTGTGGTGTCTTCCATTTGAGTTTCTTTTGGCCAGGTGAAATTAAATTTGTCTTCAGTGAGATTTTTTTCTTCAGTTCTCTATGGTGTGTGTCATATTGTCTTTAGTATAAAATGTTCTAAAGAAAAAAAAAAAAACAGAACAAAAGCCAAGAAAGAGCAACGGCATGCAATACTGAAGTACTTTGCTGAGGGGATTGTTGAGTAACTTAAGAGATGTTTGGCATGTTTCAGTTGAGCCTTTCTGTCTATACCAGAAACTGGAACTAAAAACCAAACAAACTTACAGAGTAATAAGTGTTGTGAAACAGTTAATTATTAATTTTTTATATCCCATGAAAGGTAGGTAGTCTCAGACATACAGACTTATATTGATACTAAAATGGATTAGGGCAAAGATTTTGGTGCTGCTTTTAGGTTTCAGCCAAATGGCAGGAGGAACAGATCAACTGATTTTAAGGTGGTCTGCAAAATAACCATAATTTAAAATACTGGAAACATACTGTGGAGTTGTGCTTCATGGTACCTTTGTAAATACACTTTATAAAAAAGCAATCTACATGGATCACATATAGGCCATGCAGCATAGCCTTCCTGCTTTTAGAGAAAAACGGTAAGGTATGCGCCACCATTCTCAATGTATAGATAAAGTTACTTAGATGCTGTGTTTTTTTTTTCTCATAGGATAGGAGAGCACAGTGGGACAGAAATAGGCTATACATCTATACATTTCGTATAATATTAAATGTAGGTTGGACAAACTTAAAAATGACGCTGTAATTTTTGAGGTAAAAGATTTGTGCTCGTGGTAAATGCAGAAGGAAAAAAATTAATCTGAATGTCCTTTCAATTATTTCTTTCTCCAGACAAGTGGATACTGATGTTTTCAGTATCAATGTGTGTTTGGACAGAATTATCTTGTTAGTAAAACTAACTTAATGGAAATAAACTGAAAGTGTGTTATTTTAGTACTGATGACCTGGAAGGTAAAACCATCTGAAACCACAGAAGGTATAATATAATCCAGTTGATGTGCTAGGTTAGAAACACCTGGTTTAATTTATATGCAAAAGTGATCCGGCAGACAAAAGAGACTTTTATACAGCTCCACATATGTGGGCCATCAAGAGTGAGATGAATCAGCCACTGTTATTTTTCTAAATATCTGTGAAAGGTTGGGAAAACATTGACTTTGTAAAATAGAAACGATGAATTGATTTTAACGCATTTTTATTTTACAATGTATCTTTCATACTTGTTCTAAATGGCAAAATAATGTTTTTTTTTTTCACCTAAATAGTCATTGTATTGAATTAGTTCAGTGATGAGGTGAGTTTCCTCAATGACTTGGATTGGGAAGTTTAATATTTGAAGAAAAAAACATTGCTGGGAAGAAATTTTCTTTTTGCTGCTCTGGCACCTCTTTCGTATGATGTCTTGCAGAAGCCACAGAGCAGAACATCAGCCTGTAGTCAATGAAGATTGAAAAAAAAAGATAAGCATAGTTACCTTTTTAAATATTAATGTCATGAATCTATGAGAGAACAGTGGGACTGAGAAACATGCAGATAACCATGTAGGTAAAGATAAAATATTTCAATTAGCAGGAGCAAGCAAACACTTGGCTCACAGGAGAAAGGAATCTTTCCTGACTCAGCATAAAAATAGCAGAAGGTCAAATAAAATGAAAATAATATTAGTATACTAAATCATTGTCCAATGTTCCCCACACAAAAATAATCAAATTTATATGAATGAAGAAGAGGTAGAAATAGTGTCACCATCTTGATGCTACACAGGTATGGTTGTTTCTTATACAGAGAGGGTAATTTAGCCAGGACATTGTATGATATATTTGGTTTTTGCTATTTCTGAATTAAAGGAAATCTCATTTGAGTATTTAATAATTACATACTTGGGATATTTTACTGAGATGGAATGCATTATAATCATCTCATACTCCTTTAAAACATTTTAACTTGGTAAAATGAAAATATGTAGGTACAAATAATTTTCTTTAAAATGAAAACTATTATTGCACATTACTTAATTTAATTCCCAGAACTGATTACAGCATTTCTTCATTCACCAACCATAGGTTTATTGGGTGTAATTTTACTTAGAAAGAAATAGTGCTAAAGTAAGAGAAAGTAAAACGTTGACTTAAGGGACTTTTCTAAAAATAATTTCGAGTACTAATTAAACTATATTGCTGTTAATGCCTTCTGAAAAAAAGCATGGGAAAGAAATGCTTATATTTCAAAATAGAGTTTAAATATTGTCTAAATAAACCATTATAAACACACAATTAGTTCTCTAACAATATGTAAGCGTTATAAAATAGGCAATATTTGTGTTGTGCTAAATTTAAATGCAGGTGAAAAATATGGGCTAAAGTACAGATTTTTTTTAATTTACTAAGTTAATGTAGGTATATAAATGCTCATGTTATTCTTATGGAATTTACCTTATTTGAAACTTCTCAAAAGGAATGCTTAAAGATGTGATATGCGAGAAACAGAAATGATGCACAGAGCCCAGTTGCGGCTGAAAACCTGTAATTGGTACTCTTCAAAATGAAGAGAGTTAATCTCGGTCCACTAAAGAGTATATACAATTTACTGCATTCATTTGAGGATTAACAAAACAGTAGATGTCCCTTAACGTTTTGAGTGGACTTAGTTGATAAAAAGGCCTAGAGACAACTATAAGAGAAGACTGGTGACTCAAATGTGACATTTCGCTATCTAAAGAGCAGGTAGAAAATTACAACCAGCACATATCATCAGAAAGGTTAGAGGAAAAATAGAGAAGACTTCAATACAAACAGAATCACAGAGTTGTGCAAGAAGATTGTAACGTTTATTGCAGATGCTACAGAAACCTTAAGGTAAAAAATATCCCTCTGAATTTCAGACAGTGGGAGGGAGTGCCATTCCTGGAGCAACAAGAGGTCAAAGTTCGAATGGAGACATGCTGAAACCCAGAAAACACAGGGCACGGAAGCATGGAGAAAGAGCCGAGCGCTCAGGGCGATCTTTGGGGTGCAGTAGATACCTACCGTCCAGGGAACGAGGAGCAGAGTGGACACCAGCAGGAACATCAAGAAATGCAAGAAGAGGGCCAGCTTCACTGCTAGATAAGAGGAACAGGTTTGCCTTGTTAAATGGCGAGAGATGTGCCTCCAAGTTTGTTGTCATTCTGATTTTTACAGTGTTAAGATTCACTCCACACAGAACTAACCATTCTGAAGGCACAAGCAGGTGGCTTTGTTACAGTTGTTCTATGACACAGCAAAAACTTTTACTGTTACTGTGTGTCTAGAAATATAATCAAATTATAAAATTCAAACAATTACTGAAATGATGCTAATGCTAGCCAACTGCTGCTTTTAATGTGGTCCAGGATATCCAATGAGTGGCACCTCCATCTTGTAGCAATCACCCAATTTTTCAGGAAGCACAAAAATGACTGCTCCACTCAAGCAAGGCTATGGTGAAGATGGGTTTTCTATAAAAGTATTGTATCCTTGTATTTATATATAGTAGATAAAGCTACACCCCTACACTCCCCTGTCCTTCTCTCCCCTCCTTTCTCTTATCTGTAATAAAGCAAACATATCGTTCAAAGGAAATTGTAGATAGTCTGCATTTAAATAAGCAATTTTGATGTGGGTCTATTGGTCTACACTTGTAATCATAGAACTCAGGAGGCTGAAACAGGGGTAATGATGACAGTGTGAGGCCAGTTCATAATGTATAGCTAGAATATGGTCAAGCAAGGCTATTGCCAAACTCTATCTAAGTAAGCAAAACAGAGAGGGTGGGTACTTTAAATAGTGACAAGAAATTTCCCTAACTTTCAATTAAAATTGACAGTGATTTTTAAATATTAATTTAGTTTATTATTGTGACTATGTGTTCATCTATGTGAGTTTATGTGTTCCCCAAATGCACAGGAACCTTTGGGGGCCAGAAGAAGATGTCAAATTCTGTGAACATGGAATAACAGGAGGTTGTGAATGAAGTGTGGGTGCTGGGATCCAAACATTAACAACAGCTAGTACTTTGAAACATTTGGCCCTCTCTTGAGACAAAAAAAAATTTAAATTTTTTTAAAAAAATTGTAATCTTCAGGAAAGATTTTAGTGAGAAGAAAATAAAAACAGTGAAAAGGAAAATCTTTCATTCATGACCAATAAGAGCCACTTAATCCTGTTTGAATGTTTTAAGAGAAAACATGGGGTGGGGGGGAAGAACCAAAAACCAACAAAACAAACCAAAAGCTATGAAAAAGAGAGAAAGGACAAGGGAAGACTGTGAATCAGAACATACCTAGACATGCGGAGTGCAGCCGCTGCTAGGAGACCTGATTGACTATGTACACTCTTTTCTGTTATTCAAATCCATGAGAACTTAGCTCAGGAAGTTCTTAGAAAGAGCAGACTACAGATGAAATAGAACTATAAAACTGAGCCCTAAGTCCAAACTAAGGAGTAAAAGGAAGATTCCTAGGAAAACAAAGGTTGATGAAAGCAGACATGTTGAGACCAAATCTGCAGCCAGGGGTGGTTTTTGTTCAGGTTGAGGCTTGAAAGGTTGAGGATTCACTTTCTAAACCACACTAAAGGGAATGAAGTTGATGCAGGCTCCTGCATGTGAGCAACTGGGCTATCTAATCTTGTCTGAGAATATATATGAATATTTTCACTTGGAGATTCTTCATTTATTCAAAAGAGAACAGGAAGTTCTACATACAAAGAAATGCAACATTGAATGTCCATTTTGTGTGTAAAGGTATAAGGCAAGAGAACAGAAGCAAGTTGTGAAAGGACATCAAAGTTTTAGGACCCCAACAACACGCACACAGGTAAGTTTCCTATTTGCAATGTCTGCCTAACAGATCTGCTGAGCTCATTTCACCCATGCGACCATGCCACAAAGAAGGAAGCTGATGTAAAATTCCCCTTTCTATGTATTAAATATGTTTTACTACCATTGGTTATTAAAAAAAAAAGTTGACTTGGTCTATGGTATGGCTAAATAGAGCAAGGCAGGAAAACTAAACTGAATGCAGAGAGAAAGAAGGCAGAGTCAGGGAAACACCTTGTATCTACTGAAGGAGAAGCAATGCTGGAACCTTACCAGTAGGTCACAGCCTCGTGGTAATACATAAATTAATAAAAATGGATTAATTTAAGGTGTAAGACTTAGTTAATAAGAAGCCTGAGCTAATAGACCAAACAGTGTTGTGGAAGGTCCCTCTCTGTCTATGTGTTGCTTTCACTGGTTAATAAAGGAACAGCTTTGGGCCTATAGCAGTGCTATAGGGGAACAGAGCTAGGCTGGGAAAACTAAACAGAATGCTAAGAAGAGGCAGAGAGAAATGCCATGGAGATGCTAGAGACAGACGCTGGGAATTTTACCCAGTATGCCACAGCCACATGGCGATATATAGATTAATAGAAATGGGTTAAAGTAATATAAGAGCTAGCCAATAAGAAGCTAGAGCTAATGGGCCAAGCAGTGTTTCAATTAATATAGTTTGTGTGTGATTATTTCAGGGCTGAGCAGCTGGGAACAAACAAGCGGCTCTTTCCTCCAGCGCAGTGTTGTAATTAATAAAGTTCCTATGTGATTATTTGGGTCTGTGTGGCTGGAAATAAAACGGCAGTCTCTGCTTATAGAAAAAAAAAAAAAAACTTCAGAGATTTAAAACGCTTTACCAGAAACTATTAGAATAGTGATTCCAAGAGATTAGCTAATTGCAAATAAGCATAATTGGTGTTAACATTTATAAGAAAAGGGTGGGAGTTGGGTATAACTGTAGAGCATTTGCATGAGGCCCTGAATTCAATTTTTTAGACCACAGGTGAGGAGGAAGATGATTGAGTGATTAAGTGCAGTTCCCATGCTTCTAGTTTCTAGAGAAGCAAGTTTAGTTCCAGCACCCATATCAGGCTGCTTGCAACAATCTGTATCTCCACCTCCAGGGCCCTCTCCTGTCCTCTACAGTTCTACAGACACACACATGGCATATATGCACATAACATTCACCTAGAGATACTTATGTATAATTAATCTACAAGAGGAATAGTCCAAGAATCTCCATTCCAAATAGTTTAGCTAAAATTTATAAACTGATGTGAAAACTTGCATATGATTTATTAGTTGAAGATATTCATAAATTATATGGAACAAACTGAAAATACCCTCATAGGATCACTGAGCATCAGGGATCCCAGGTTAGTTATCTGCTGGTAAAATGTCTGTATCATGTCTGTCTGGAGACCCAGAGAAGCAAGGACATCAGAGTGTATTAGAGTTAAAGAGCAGAAGAATATGAGATAAGAAGTTCTAACAAGGTAGCAAAAGGAAATGAATTCTTCCTCCATCTTGGGTTTATATGGGCTTCTGTTGAACAGTGTGGGAAGGACCATCCAGCTCCCTCCGGTCACCAATTCAAATGAAAATTTCATGACCAAATATTCAGAGCTCACCCAGAAATCTTGGGCAATATTAGAACCTTGTGACACACTCACGAAGAAACACAGAGTTAAATCTGTAGTAAAGGTGTAGTGATGGGGGACAGTCTTCTGTTTTGTGTTAATTTCATTGGT
Organism: Alexandromys fortis; assembly: GCF_014885135.2. Lineage (NCBI taxonomy): Eukaryota > Metazoa > Chordata > Mammalia > Rodentia > Cricetidae > Alexandromys > Alexandromys fortis. Next base: position 15,250,156 of record NW_026067911.1, on the reverse strand, counting down.
TAAATAAAGAGACTGCCTTGGCCCTTTGATAGGACAGAAAATTAGGTAGATGGAGTAGACAGAACAGAATGCTGGTAGAAAGAAGCCGAGTCAGGCAGTCGTCATGATTCTCCCACTCCAGACAGACACAGGTTAAGATCTTTCCTGGTAAGCCAGCTCGTGGTGCTACACAGAATATTAAAAATTGAAAATAGACATGTACTCAGGGAAACTGTTTAGCGTGGCACACAGATTAAGAGATTAGCAGGGAGGGGCCCAGCGATCTGCTGGTCATCTACAGTGTTTGGTTACTTTGAGATGGCCATGTGTTCATGTTACTACCGATTAATCTTGTGATTAAGAAAGTTTATGGCCATAAAGTAGTAAAAGCTATTAGTTACAAATACAATATATTGCAAGAATAATATTTAAAATTGTCAATAGAGAAAGATAACATGACATTTTCTTTAAAGAAGTAACAAATGGATCAAAAGCATAAAGTAAAACAATTAGAAATTTAGAATACAAATTACACGGTTGAATTAAGTCAAATATACACTTATATGTTGAACATAGGAAATTTATTTTTGATGAAATAAATTATTTTCATGAAAAGAATAATAGCACAAAGCATAATGACACGGTTTAATATTTAAATATGAAAAAGGATCAACCAAAATGTTTATATCTATATAAATAAATATTAAGTAAAGGTAATATTAAATGAATTGTAATAAAATTACCTTATTACAGATTAAGGTGATTAGTCAACAATTCTCATATTTTGCATTCTATTTTGTTATAAACATCATAATCAATAGTTTGGAAAGGAACTGGTTTATTTGACGTACATGTCCCTGTTCCAGTCTCATTGACTGAAGTGTGAATAGGAACTCAAGCAGTAACCTGGAGGCAGGAACTGAAGCAGAGGCCATGGAAGAGTTCTGTTTATTGGCTTCTCTCATGGCTTGCTCAGTCTGCTTTGTTATATATCTCAGGACAGTTTGCCCAAAGGTTCCCACAGTGAACTGGGCCCTCTGATATTAATCATCAATTAAGAAAACGTCCAAAGGTTTGAAGCAAGGCCAATCTGATGGAGGTATTTTCTCAATTGAGGTTTTCTCTTCCCAGATCACTCTAGCTTGTGTCAAGTTGACAAAAGGTAATCAGCACATTGAAAAATCAAAGAAATATTCAGAGCCAGTCATTGTCATCCCTTGCATAATTATCTTTGGGAATAATAGAAAAATTTAACCACATTTAAACCAGAAAAAGATTTGCTTAATGCTCAAAGAGGGTGACTTTTGACAAAGAAGGTGTACCCACAGAGGGAATAGGTGGGAGGAGCTAAGAAAAGGAAGTGGAGAAAAATTGGTGCAGTGTTCGCTAAGTGGTGAGCTAAAATGGAGCCAAAGGCAGAACTCACTCAGTTACTGTATGTTTTATATGTAGCTATTCCATACATAAAATGGATGGAAAGTATTTAATCAAAGCTTGTGGCTTGCATCAAAAATTCACAGAACTATGGAAATGATGTTATAAAGGAAAAATTTAATTTCAGCTTAGGATCTGTAGAGCAATAGAAAACAAAACTTTGCAGTTTGAAAAAATAAATGCTTACTAAAGATAAATGCTTTTAAGTAAAAACTGTTTATTTCCCAGTTGTTTTTCAGTGAGTCCACATTTAAGGCCTGGGCCTCATGCCTAGTAGTAGATGGCCTATTCGAAACAAACTCAGCGATATTCTTGGAGGTTTTTTTTGTCTCACTGAACTTCCCCTCCACTGGTCTTTTGCTTATAAACTATGGCTTCTCATTTTGTTTTTATGGGATTTCTCTGTGTGTAAATGAGTGTTTTCCTGCATCCATATACGCCTTTTGCGTTTTAACTTGGAATCTTTTTGTTTACTTGTTTGTTTCGTCCTTGTCTGGTTTACTAGTTTCTCTTTTTCTTTTTTTATTATTGTTTTTAGATGCTTATTTGCATTCTAGTGAGAGAGAAAGAGAAAGATAGGTGGGTATCGAAGTGTGTGGCAAAGGAGGAGGATCTGGGAAGAGTGGGGGGAGGCGAAACCATAATAGAATATATTGTGTGAAAAAAAATGATTTTTAAGAGAAAGGATAAAAAAGTAAAAGACATTGTCTGGCAGGAGTTACCAACAAAAAGCATGGAATGCTCCATCCTTGGAGAATGTAATTACACACACACTTAGATAATAGGACTTCAAAAGGGGATGACTTCCGATGGGAGCATCAGAAGCAGGCACTGCAGCACACTGTACAGAGTGAATTGTTCCACACCCTACAGAGGTAACACCTTTTGAATTACTTCATCTTCTTCCACATGAGTGAGTTTTGTTCCAGCCTCTGATGCTGTTTCTTTCAAACCTCTCTCTTCCAGACTCATTCCTTGACAAGCATGAATCGCTCAGGACTTCACTGAACACTAAATTGGGGCTGTATACAGAGAGCTGGACTTTGCAAAAAAATCTTTCTAGTCAAGGACTTGCGAATCCAGCCCCTAGTTCTCCCTAAAGCATATGCTCAGCTTCCTCAATTCAGTGCGATTTTAGGGTACTGTGCCACAGTTCGAGACTTTTTCCTCAAGGCAGAGCTGAGGCTGGGTGCTGTAGAAACTTCTCTTTGTTTCCCTTCTTGTGGTGTTGCTATATTTGCTGTCTCATATTCAGTGTGGGAAACCATTTTCCTTTTTGCTCTTAGGCTATTTCAAGTGACCTTATACATCTGTTTCCTGTTGTTATATTTACCAGAACTTTTTTTTAAATATAATTTTTTATTGAAAAAAAAAAAAGATTTCCGCCTCCTCCCCGCCTCCCATTTCCCTCCCCGTCTCCCTTTTCCCCCCTCCTCCCTCTCCTCTCCCCCT
>NW_026067911.1:15223055-15245263 GCF_014885135.2 Alexandromys fortis | reverse complement strand
GAAGTTCCTTTATTGTATAAGATTGTTTTGGCAATCCTGGGTTTTTTGTTTTTCCATATAAAGTTGATTATTGTCCTCTCAAGATCTGTGAAGAATTTTGATGGGACCTTGATGGGGATTGCATTGAATCTATAAATTGCCTTTGGTAGAATTGCCATTTTTACTATGTTGATCCTCCCAATCCAAGAGCAAGGAAGATCCTTCCATTTTCTGGTATCCTCTTCAATTTCTTTCTTAAATGCCTTAAAGTTCTTGTCAAATAGATCTTTCACTTCCTTTTACCAGAACTTTTATTTGATTGAGAATCTCTTATACACACATGCACCCACACACATACACACACACACAAACACATACGTATATACACTTTGCTTCTGTAACTTACGATTTTTCTGTACTCTTTTTCCTGTAGCGTCTCTTACTCTCTAAATCCCCACACGCCCACCGCATGTTCTACCACATCTGGTAACAATTTCCTATAGCAGAAAAGTCTTGATTGATGTATTGCAGTATCCAGGATATATATATATATTTTTTCTGCGTGTCTTTCTTTATCAGCTTCGCTTATCTTTCCACCTTCTCTCAGACTTCTTGTTTCCTGATTTGTATACATAAAACACATTAAAAACTTTCTTTTTGGATGTTGTGTGTTTATGGTATTTTACTTACATTTATTTAAACATCTGGATTCTTTTGGTGTTTTTCTTGGAATACATTTATAATTAATATATAGTTTCGTTTCCCTTCTCCCTAGCCATGCCTCATATCTTTCTGAAATTTTTAAGTGTTTTATGTCAAATGCACCCACTGGTTGACTTACTCAATTTATTTCAGGAATTAGCATTCATTCTCAGGATGAAACGATACATCTTGATATTCTGATAGTTTCTGAGATAGTAGTTCTTTATGTAGGGATTCTGCTTAAAGTTAACTATATTGTCATTAATTCAACTCTTATGAAGAAATTCCCCAGAGTAACTGGTCATTCTCAACAATATATATTTAATTTTTTCATCAGTGTGACACCCAATATTTTAATTAGGGAATTTCTGCCTTTTGGGGGAAGAAAACATGCCTTTTGATTGTTGATTATGGAAAACATCCCAGCTTTGACTGCTTTCTTGTTGAACCTTTGGTGGGCTATTTCAATACTTTTTTTTTTAATTTTGAGACTCATTAGGCTCAATTAAAAATTATAACCTGCATTTCTTTGTATTTTTTATATCATACTGGCTTGCTTGCTTTTTAGAGTTTGAGTGTAATTTTAAAATGCACAAAATTTGATTTATCAATAATCATCACAGAAATACAAATATATACATGAGTCTAAGGAAGGAAATATATTATACAACAGAAAAAACTCCTATAGTTATTGAAGATAGAAATAGAATAATGTTGAGTTGTTTAAGTCATGTGCTGTGGATAATAAAACTCAGCTATATAGAATTGCTAACTCTAGCCCAGAAAATCTATTCATCACCTGCATTTCGTACAATTTGCTCAATAGTTTCCGAGACAATGAAAGCCAAAAATTATTAGAGAAGAAGAAAAATAAATAAAACATACCAGTATACATTAAAATGATATAATTTCTTTTTTATTTGTATTTTTGTATAATTCTAATGATAATATGTTTTGTTTAATTATTTGCATAATTCTAATAATAAATTAGAAATAAAACATTATTAATGCAGGAATTGTAATGAAATAAGACCATTAATATCATGCTCTACGAACAATGCTGATTTCATTGAAGTAAAAATGATAGTGATTATAAAGACATCCAAGCAGATTTCCCTTTCCATTAAAAATAACTTTATTAGTAGTATTCTGCTCTTGAAAACAAATAATGTAAATGCTGTGTTTAAGCGGCATCAAAGATGAATAATTTTCTTACAATTAATTAGACTTTCTTCCTCATCTTCTATTCCTTGTTTCTTCCCTTTTGGACCCTTGTTCCTCTCTCTCACTTTTACTTTCTGTTAAACTTCTATGCATCTCACCGCCTGCTTTTCTTCCTTCTCTATTGCCATTTGCCTCCTTCACCGTCTATTATTCTCTCTTTTCTCTCCCTTTTCTGAAATCAGTATGCACATTTCTATCATATATAGTAGAATTAATCAGTGGCTCTTATTTGTGCGTTATGAAGTGATCCACATTTTATAAGCAGAAGAGAAGAGAATGTTTATACTGCTTTACTATTGGCCCTTAACTTTCTGCTTTCATTTTGGTGGACAGCGTGGCTTGAACCTGTGAGGAGTATTTATGACGAGAAACAGCTGGTGCTGGTAAATGATAGAGTCCTTTTGCGGTCCTTACACTGTGCACTTTTCATAATTGCATGGTTCAAGTTTTAATTTAGTTTTTCAGCCTTTCCAAAATGTAACAGCAATTACCAGATGACCAGGCATGAAAAATCTATGACAAGTAATCACTTATGAATTCTACTATAAATACTGCAAAAGCTGCTTGCTTCTTTAAAAGGAGGCAGAAAATAAAATGCTCAGTAAGAAGATTAGCTCAAAACAGTGCAGAGAGAAACATAGCTAATTGGAATTTCTCTAGATGTTTTTGGAAATTTTCTTTGAGGGCGAGTGCTGTGGATAGCAGGGATGAATGGGCAGAGGATTCCTGCGAGAAATTAAGAGAGACTGACTATGTGAGCTGCAAGTGGAGTTCAATGATCAGATACACTCCAGGAAACCCGTGATCTGAACAGGTGAGCGGGGCTGCTCTGTAGCCAATGAGAATAGACAAAATGAACTGATGGTTATAATATTGCACTATCTACAAGACACATGATAGCAACGTGACAAGAATAATATTTGGGTGTTACTCTGATTGCTCTTTCATTGGGTGAGATATTCTTGTAGATAGCAAAATGAAAAGAAAAGTCATAAGTCTTTGTGGGAGTTTTCCAAAATCTTGGTCAAGTATCTGTGGAAGAACGATTCTTCATGGGTTCTTGGTGAACTTGCATAGATCTATAAAGGTCTTATGGACAAGATAATTGAACCACACTTACTCTCTGATGGGATGCTTTTTAATATTCTTGAGTGCACATGTGTAGAACGTATACTAGGAGGTTTGATAAGTTTCCCTCGTGGTTTCTCTGAGAGCTGATTCTGACAGTTTCACATGACTTGCTGGGTTCTGATGCTGAATTAAGATTCTGAGAAGAGCATGCTTGGAAAAACAAGAACAAATGAACAAACAAACAAAAAGCTTATCTGGCTGCTACCTGAGGACTATCAGAGGTGATATATGAAACCTACGATCACACAATGAGCACAGATGGAATGATACAGCTGAATGACAAACTTTCTACTAGAAGAACTTGAGCCTATCATAGTCACACCTATATGTTTGTACATACATGAGGATCACATATCATGGGCACACTCACTATTAATGCTTGATTGTGGAATGTCAATGTTATAAAGGTAAAGTAAAACACAGGATATTACAGCATGCTAGGTCCTAACATGCGGTGGGGATGTTGCCATTACTTTAGAAAGGTGATGCTCTGATGTATTAATGGCATCCTTAATGCAGGTTACATGGCATGATGTTCAATTTTCTTATGTTTACATATTCAGTTGGTACCCAAATGTCTATTTGAATTTAGCTCTGTCTTGGTGAACATTTTCATGAATTGGAATAAAGGTTATTTTATGAATAAAAAAGGTACCATTAATTACATTGGGGTACTGAGTAGAATAAAATGATAAGGATGAAGATGCTGCTCCTTTCTGAACTGAGTCATCCATTGGTGTCTGCCATTAGAAACCAACGACAGGCACCAATACTTCTTGAACTTCTGTCCTTCGATAGGAATATACATTATGCATAGTAAACATTCAAAACATATATACATGCAATTTTTAACCCACTCTATTATCTACTCAATTTATAGACTACTTTCTGTATACATATGATCCTAAAAAAATTTGGTATGAGTTGGCATATCTGGGTGCAACAAATTTGTTTGGAAAATCAATGCAAAATTTCATAGAAAAGTCAAAATGTTTAAGGGATGTATATTTTACTTTGCAAAAATGACTAAAATATCACCTGAACCAAAAAGCTGATTTATTAAATTCAACTCTAGACATTGGTGTCAGTTTGGATGTAGTTATGGTGTTTACTGTGAAGAATTATTCCTGTTTCTGGAGTGTCCGTGTGTTTAGCAGCAGATTTTAAGGTAAATGCTAAATGAGCAGTTGGAAGGAATGAGTTTGTGGAGATGCAGCTGATAGTGTTGTAATGTGGTTGGCATTGGTGATGTACTACGTCAATTATTTTATTGCTTGTTGCTTTAAAAACAAATCACGGCTACATATGGTGGCACATACCATTAAATACAGCACTTGAAAACCAGAGTCAGGCAGATATTTTGAGTTCAAGGCCAGCCTCATTCTACATAGTGAGTTCCAGGACGTTCAGAGCCACGTAGTGAGACCCTGTATCATTAAACCTAAAACCAAAAACCAAAGCAAACAAAAACCCAACCCAAACCAATCAAAATGACCAAAACAAAACAATACCGCCCAAATCTAATCACTCAATTTTTGTTTTGGTGGTATTTTCTGTCAATCTTCAGTCCTTATATGTTTTCCTTCTTTAACTGCCAGCTCTTGAGCATACCTGCAAAAATGAAAAAGGAAGAGAGAGTGAGAGAGAATTGCTGATTATCACCTGTGTTCACACTGATAGCACCTCAAGGCAGAAGGGACTTGGTTCCCACTCAGGCTTGAGACAGCAACAGAAAGCATTGATTGGATGAGTCTAAGAGAGACCTCTACTGGACACCTTTGTAAGGCTGCTTAGGACAATTCTGTCTGGAATTGAAATGTACTATCAAGAGAAAAGAAAGATGTGCCTACATATCAGGGACTATTTCCAGAATCAATTCAACAAAATAATCTTGATAATTAGATTAGTATCTCCGAGTTTAACGAGACAAGTGCTTTAAATTGTTTTAAAATGTTCCTTACTCAGTGTTTCTCTTTTACATGCTACTAATGGACTATTAAAGCCATATATAATTCTAAAACAATAATAAAAAGTGGCATAAATTAATATGGTATATAAATGTTATTTGAAAGTCAAAATATTAAATAAGTCCAAGTAACAGAAAATATAACGTGTTATCTTTAAATATTAATAATAAAATTTTATGCTGCCACTCTTTTACATAATGTTTTGGTAACATTCAATTCATATATTCCTACCAATAATAGCAAAATGACCATAATCATAATTACAAAAGCCATGTTTTTATAGTCACCATTTCCAAAGATGCCAATAAGAAAATATAATTTAGTAGTAACTTCCATTTTTTCTCACATCACACTATACAGTAACAACTTTGAAAAACATAGAAAGGCAGAAAATTAAAAAAAAGAAGACACAAAGTCTTCAAATACAAAGATAAAATCTGTGCACTTGGCAGAAAGTGAGTTTACCCACTTGAAAGTTCTTTCCTTCTATAACTTATATAAAAATAGTTATCATATTTTTAGAGGTGGTTGATTCTTTCAACCAAGTGTGTTAAAGATAAAATACTAGACTCTGTTGCAGCAGATCATTTCGTGCAAGCGAGCAACTTATCTGGCTATTCTATCTAAGACTCTCTTCTGTTGGCAAAATTATTTTTAAGAATTGTGTCCTTTATAGTGCACATCCTCAGACCCTCCACCTTCCTGCATCAGTCTTAGCTTGAGTCAAATGCTTGGTGCAGGGATCTTCAGCATTGCACATGAAGGACCCCTTGCTTTTCCTGTCTCACAATTTTGTAACGAGTCCTTTGTACCTGAATAGACAAGGACTCACAAAACAATGTCATATTTGAAAGAAACTATTGTAGGAGCTGCGGGCCTACATTTCTGGCACCCGGCCGCCCACACGGCTAGCTTTATACCCGAAATAATTACACAGAAACTGTATTTATTTAAACACTGCTTGGCCCATTAGTTCCCGCCTCTTATTGGCTAGCTCTTACATATTGATCTAACCCATTTCTAATATTCTGTGTAGCACCACGAGCTGGCTTACCAGGAAAGATCTTAACCTGCGTCTGTCTGGAGTGGGAGAATCATGGCGACTGCCTGACTCGGCTTCTTTCTCTCAGCATTCTGTTCTGTCTACTCCGCCTACTTAATTTTCTGTCCTATCAGGGCCAAGCAGTTTTCTTTATTAATTAACCAATGAAAGCAACAGATAAATACAAGACTCACCTCCATCAAGAAACAAACCAAATAAGTTCAGGGTAGATAAGGAAGATTATTCCATTTAGTTATTTTTAATACTTTTTCTTTCTATTTTCTTTCATTAAAATTAAGCTTATTTAAAAAAAACATATCTATCTTGTGTTATTTAAGTGAGATTTTTTCAAATAAGTAATTCTAGGTATAAATACACACTAATCATCATTTTCATCTACATAGGAGTTTTAGATTCTGAAATAATACATGATTTTTTAAGTTTACTTTAATTTATATTAATTTTGTTTGCTTGCTTCATACACTGTTGGTGATCTGCTGTAGCTTGAAATTTTATTTGAAAGTTGTTTTCTAGACATTTTAAAAAGCATCTGTCACCACAGTGCAAACATGTCAAAGTTAGTTTAATATTAGTGTTAAATCCTGGCAACTAATCTTTAACTACAATTTGATTCTTCTCAAATATGAATCAGGTTATTGATGTCTAATTACTCCCTGTTGACATCTGACTTTTCATCCTCTTATATAGTAGCATGAAGCCTTCTTGACAGCACAGACAGGCAATGCTTAACAAACTCATGCTATATTTCCTCAATATAACTATCCTTGCTTATCTGCTTCATAAAACAATACAATAAATAATTTACATGTTATGAAATATACACATCTTACTTAATTAATTCAGCATAAAAAGACTGTTGCTTTTCTACTTATATCTCCATTATTTAACTTGTTTAAAATGTTGGTTTAATGCTGTATGAGCAAAAACAACAGACTTGACAAGCAAGGAGGCCAATGCAGTGGATTCTGTTTGCCAACCCTCCTGCATCTGACTGTTGATCAGGATCTAGTCCACTCAGTTTGAACATGCCGTTTTCTAAAGACAGCAGTCTAATGTTCTGCTGCGCACTGGGCCCCCGTGTCTGTGCTCTGTGCGCTAGCACCCAGTTTGCGAGCTTCAGGCAAGGGGGCTGGAGATTAAAATACACAGACACACACAGACAGAGAGACAGCGATACACAAACACACACAGACAGAGAGACAGCGACACGGGTCATCCTTGAATTCCCCAAGAATGCCCCCTTTATTTGTGTTCAGGGGCAGATTATATAGAGATAGCCACGCCCCAGCTAAACCCACCAGAAACCACTCTCCTGCCATCAGGAACTCCTGAAGGTCTCGCACTCAGAGCAGCTGTAGGCACTCAGATCAGGGGATTACAAGAAATTCAGGATCTGGGGTCTCACTGCTCCCAACAATGTTCTCTTGTTCCCTTTGCTTCTGCTGCAAGGACCGTTTTCATACAACAAAATCATCAGTGTTTGGATTAAGGACACCAACCACCCTTCATGCTCAATGACTCTGTCTTCCGGTAAGTGCCTGGAGGCTGTGCTACTCCTCTCTTCATCCCTGCTCTTCCGCATATTGCTACTAAATCAACTTAACTACATGCTTCTCTACTTTTAATTCCCAAATAAAAACAGAGATATGTTTACAGAAAAACATTAATCTATTCTACTGCACCTTCATGGTCCTCAGACCCAACTACAATTTTAGAATTATCCCATTTGTGCATGCATTGTGTTTAATCTTTGTTATTAGTCAAGCTTACTGCTTTATTTAAGTTCACTTATTTTCTACTTTTCTTCTATTACAATTATCTAATTATATTGGAAACCCTAAATATTCTCTCCCTTTAAATTTTCTGTAGAATGAAATCAGGATCCCACACAGTTTACAGAAGTTCTCCCGCACTGAGCTATAACTCTAGTCTTTGTGAGTACATGAGATGATTTTGTTCATAAAACACCCAAAGATTCCAAGGAAACACTAGTAGAACTAGTAACCAATTTATTAAAAGATATAGGAAAATATACTATCAAAATTCTCATTAGTAACTTTTCTATGCATCTGAATTTGTTCATAAACTGTGAAAGCAATCCCATTCTCAGGAGGTACAAAATAATAAATACTTAGGGAAAATTATACTACAAAAGTAAAATTCCTGTATAAAAAAATACTAAAATATTTGACTACCTCCCATATTCATAGGTAGGAAGAGTCAATATTGTCAAAATCCTGAAACTACACAAAACTATCTAGAGATTTAATGAAATCACCATCCAACACTGGTAGCACTGAAATCTTCAGGACATTAGCAGGAGGTACAGAGGAAACACTACAAGATATTGAGCAAAGGCTTGTTTTCTGAATAATATAGCAAATACCAGAAGGCAAAAGCAATAATAACCAAAAGGAAGAGAACAGAAGTTTTCAACATACCAGATTGGAAGATGTAATGTACAGGTGACCATAGAGCAATATTGGATAAAAACAAAGATATGAACAAATAAAACATGACAAAGAGCCTAAGATGAAGCAGACAACCACAGTCAAAAGTTTCCTGACAAAATGTCAGTCACACGCACACTGTAGAAAGAGCACTTGTCCAAAATTTGGGGGATAGAGAACTGGACATTCAAATGCAGAAAATTCATACTTGACCCATAACTCTCACTTTTTACAAAAAAAATCCATCTAATGTCTAAATGTAACTCCTGAATTATGAAACTGTAAAAAGAAAACACAGAGGATGCTCTTTAAGATATTAGTGAAGAAAACTGATTTCTAGATAGGAACCCAAGCAGTACAGGAAAGAATGAAATATTAAGAAATTGGATTAAATTCAATTAGGAAGCTTATACAGTGCAAAGGAAACAATCAATACTGAGGAGATAATTTACAGGACATGAATAAACAATTGTCATTATTCTTCTGAAAGGGTGTGATAATACAGCAATTACATTTTTAAAAGTAAAAATGTAATAAAAACAATCAAGCCAATTAAAAATGGGCAAATGATCAAACCAGGCGCTTCTCAAATGAAGAAATGAAAATGGTCAACAAGCAATAGATTATATACCACTTTTTATATTTACACACACGTATATAAAGTATACATATACATATATATATATAAATATATGTGGTTGTACATATAAACTTTATATATATGTAAACACACAAATATATATGTTTCCTGCAAACTGTTGAAACCTGATTGGTTATTCAATACCAAGTGGCCATATACACACAAACAAAAAAAAAATGGACTCAGCTGGTTGAATCCATACATACTTTTTTCTGTGTGTATGTACCTCTGTGTGTAAAATATTAATAAAGGTAAGAATGATGTGGCTGCTTTAATGTAATTGGCTCCCATAATCTCACAAAGAATGGTACTAATAAGAAGTGTGGCTTTGTCGGAGTGGGTTTGGCCTTGTTGGAGGAAGTATGTAACTGTGGGTGTGGGCTTTGGGGTTTCCTATGCTTTGGACATGACCCAGTGTTTCAGTTGAATTTCTCTTGCCTACAAGATGTGGCTCTCTCTGTTCCAACACCATATCTGCTTGTGTGTTTCCATGCTCCCCTTCATGATGATAATAGACCTGACTCAAGCTGTAAGGAATGCACCCAATTAAATATTTTCTTTATAAGAGTTGCCACAGTCATGGTGTCCCTTCACAGCAATGTAAATCCTAACTAAGACAGAAGTTGGTCCCAAGGTATTTCTGTGATAGGCCTGACCATGTGTCTGTTTGGAAGAATTTAGACTTTGGTACTTTGTGTTTATAAACCAGTGGAATACTTTAGGCCCTGACAAATGGGTCATATTAGTAGAGGTATGGAAGACAGAGGTGCTAAGAGTTTTTTGAAATATGGGGAAAGATACTCACTCAAGAGGTTTCAGAGTAGAATTTTAGTATGTTGCCTAGAGATTGCTCTTGTGATATTTTGGTGAAGAAAGTGGCTGCCTTTTGCTCTTGTCTAAAGAACCTAGCTGAGGCTAAAGTGAAGAGTTTTGAATTTGTTCTGTTGACAGAAGAAATCTCAAAACAGCCCAGTATAGACTCTGTCCTGTAGATATTAGTGATAACTCGGATGAAAATTTTCAATAAAAAGGAGCAAGCTGAGAAAGGAAAATATTAAAGGAGAAAAAGAGCACCAGAAAGTGAATGGAGCTAAATTCTGTGTTCAAGAAGACACATGGATTAAGAAATTGGGTAAAGGGAGTGGTGAACTCAGGGTAAGACCCACCCAGCTATATTGCTAATTTATGAAGAGAAATTAGAGAAAAGCAGGATATGGTGGTGTACCCTTCTTTTTAAAATTCACCTGTTTTTTATAATTTATTTTATTTTATTTCTTTAAAAAAAGCAAACAATGCTGGGCAATGGTGGTGCACGCCTTTAATCCCAGCACTAAGGAGGCAGAGGCAGGTGGATCTCTGTGAGTTTGAGGCCAGCCTGGTCTGCAATTGCTAGTTCCAGGACTGGCTCCAAAAGCTACAGAGAAACCCTGTCTCAAAAAAAAAAAAAATCAAACAAAGTATCTTTTTCCATTTAAATACTAATCCCAGTTCTCACTCCCTCCCCTCCTTCCCTTCTCAACACCTAGCCCTCCACCCCACCCACCCATCCACTCCTTAGAGAGGGTAAGGCACATTGCTTTGGGGAAAGTCCAAGGCTCTCCCTACTATATCTAGGCTGAGCAAGGTATCAATCTAAGAATAATGGGTTCCCAAAAAACCACTACAAGCAGTAGGGATAAATTCTGGTGCTACTGCCAGTGGTCCCATAGTCTGCCCCAGTCATACACCTGTCACCCACATTCAGATGGTCTAGTTTGGTCCAATGCTGGTTCCTTCCCTGTCTGACTGGAGTTGGTGAGCTCCCATTAGCTCAGGTAAACTGTTTCAGTGAATGTCCCCATATGGTCTCAACATCTTTGTTGATATTCTCACTCCTCCCACTCTTCAACTGAACTTTGGGAGCTCAGCCCAGTGCTCTGCTACAGTTCTTTCTGCCTCTGTTTCCATCAGTTGCTGGATGAAGGTTCTTTGGTGATATTTAAGATATTCATCACTGTGACCACAGGGCAAGGCCAGATTGGGCATCCTCACCTGTATTGCTTAGGGTCTTAGGTGGGGTCAACCTTGTGAATTCCTGGGAATTTCTTTAGTGCTAGGTTTATTGCTAGCCCCATAATGGCTTTCTCAATCAAAATATTTCTTTCCTTGCTCTCATCTCTGTGCTATCCATAAAACCAGCCCTATAGAAAGTACTAGAAGGAAAATTCCAATCCAAGGAAGCTAACTGCACTCACAAAAACACAGGTAACACAACCTCACACCAGCAAACTCCAAAGAAGGGAAACACACAAACACCACCACTGAAAAATAACAGGAATTAACTAACCATCAGAGGTCTTTTAATATCTCTTAATATCAATGGACTCATCCACCTATAAAAAGAAACAGGCTAAGAGAATAGATACGAAAGCAGTATCCATCCTTCTGTCTCTGGCAGCTCCATAGCTTCTCCTGACTCTGCGTTTTTTTCTCCCAGCTACAGATTAGTTTTCCCCACCTACTTCTGCTCTGTGCAGGCCCAAGACAGTTCTTTATTAATCAATGACAATCACAGCATGCAGAGGGGAATCCTGTTGGAAAAGGAAACTACTTATTGGTTCTCGGATGCCTGGCTAGCTTAGACCCTAAATAATCACACAGAAACTGTTTTAATTAAATCACTGCTTAGCCCACTAGCTCAACTTCTTTTTGGCTAACTTTTACATCTGAATTTAACACATTTCTATTAATCTGTATATGACCACATGGCTGTGGCTAACCAGCTGAAGTTCCCAGCACCTATCTCCTGGCTAAAGTTCCCAGCATCTATCTCCAGTGACTCCATGGATACTCTCTGACTCTGCCCTTCTTTCTCTCAGCATTCAGACTAGCTTTCCCTGCCTACCTAAGATCTGCCTTGCTATAGGTGCAAAGCAGCTTTTGTATTCATTAATGGTACTCACAGCACACAGAGGGGACTCCCACATCAGAATCCCACATCAAAGGCTGGTGGATCTCTGGAATTGAGGTTGGTTGGGTCTTTAGAGCAAGTTTCAGGAAAACCATACTTAGGCAGTAAAGGTAACAATCAAAAGCAGAGCCCAGGCTGTTAGATATATATTCATGGCCCCACTATCGCCCTGTGGCTTACAAGGTGAAAGCCATCCATAGCCCAGCTTCAGTGCTCAAGACCTAAACTAGTATAAAGACATCAGCAGTACAGCAAAAGAGACAATATATTTATTTTCTCAGCCATTAATCCAAGAAACTTGATTTTCTTATTGGAAAATGCTGTACAAGCTAAAATTTGAAAGACAGGAATACTGCTTTTAATGCCAATATTTATTTTGTTTTTACTCACATAAATTTCTTGAGTTCTAGTCAAATTCCTATTTTAAATAGTTGTTCCATCTTGTTACCATGCATATATATATGTACATATATATATATACATATATATCACAAATTATAAGTTTTTAACCCTTCATCTGCTTAATATCATCTGTACTGTTTTGAATTTGGAGGTATTACAAAAAAATGCAGGTGTGAACATTTAGCTCCCTGAAAATTCTGTTTCATGCAACTTAGATTGAACTAGAAAAATTTTTTCTAGGCTAGATGGATCACTCAGCATTTCATTTCAAATAGCAATGTGTTAGGTGTTGAGCTTCTCTGTGTCCTTGTCAGTATTTGATACAATTATCAATTTTCAATGTCTTTTGATGGATGGATAATAGATAAAGAAGGAAGGGAGAGAATGAAGGTGCCTTTTAAGAATGCATCAGTGCTTATGATTAATTTCCTAAGTTCAATACCCCAAAATTTGCAGAAACAGTGCACAGTAGAATCAACAACTCATTAATATCTTCTCCTTTTCCTTCGTTTTGAATCTCAGTTCATAGCTAACTGTTTCTTTAACTGTTTCTGTTCCTCTGGTCGCCGGGCGGTGGTGGTGCAAGGGAGGCAGAAGTAAGTGGATCTCTGTGAGTTCGAGGCCAGCCTAGTCTAGAAGAGCTAGTTCCAGGACAGGAACCAAAAATCTACGGAGAAACCCTGTCTCGAAAATCAAAAAAAAAAAAAAAAAAAAATTCCTCTGGTCTTACTGGCTAAATTAAGTCATATATTGACAGGTTTTTACCAACTCCCTCTTCATATATGCCAAACAGCTAACATTTTGTAATAATATTACTATGTGTTTAATTAGTAAGCATCACTTATCATCAGTTTGAGTAAAGCTCTATGATGACAAAGAAGTTATTTATTTTGTCTCTAACACCCTTCTTTAATTCTGTCATAAAGACATTAAATAAATATTTTTAAATTATTATATAAATATGTTGTTACAAGATAATTCATCTTTCAAATAAGAACCTTCATCTTAAATTTCCACTTCCTGTTTATAAAATAGGCAATTGATTAAGATCAATTCCATGACTTTGAGGTGTAGGAGTTGTAAATGTCACAGCTATGAAAAGAAGACATTTTAATATCAAACTCTATATACTTAGAGATATAATTTTTAACGTTATTAATATAATATATTACCTAAATATAGCTGTAATATCAAGGTTAAGCATACTTTTCCTTTTACAGAAAATCATTGCTTTCATCCTCCATGGACAAACACTCTCAGACACCTTTATTAATTTAAATTCTCTTTTGACGAGACATTACACTTTAAGTATCATTGGAAAGAATTTGTGATTATATCTTGATAATCATTAGCAGTTAAGACTGGAGACATAAATGTTAGTATACTATTTCCCAATAAATATTTGTGTTAAAATAAGGATGGAACCTACTAAGCACAATTCTCCTGAATTTTATTGTTACCAGTTTGTTCTTTTGTTTTGGAATCCCCGAAAAACTGGGATCAATACAAATTAAGCTCAATTTATTTGTTGAAAACAACTTTATGGACCAGCCACGTTGCCATGCCCTGACAATGCATTGCCATCAGCCTGAGGGAGGGGGGACTTCGTTCTCAAATAATTTCCTGTTGTCTGGGGGAGGAGGCTGGGGCCTCCAGAGCCGGTGGAGGCGGTGACGGTGACGTCATGCCTGCGTACTTCCGCTTCGCCCAGGCAGAGCCTTGGCGTCCAGGACCCGTGGAGCCCGCTGGCATCGTCTTGGCCTTTTCACCTCTCTGAGCAGTGTCCCTGGGACCAGGTCAGAAACATGAGTGGCAACAACTTAAGTGGGAACGATGAGTTTGATGAGCAGTTGCGAATGCACGAATTGTATGGAGACCCGAAGGACGGTAACACCCAGAATGACCCCTCTGGAGAAACCGACTCTTTGGGACAACCGCCCGCTGACACTCCCTATGAGTGGGACCTTGATAAGAAGGCTTGGTTTCCTAAGATCACCGAAGATTTCATTGCTACATATCAGGCTAATTACGGCTTTTCTAGTTACGGTGCATCTAGTTCCACCGCAAATGTCCAGGACACCAACATAAAGACTGTAGAAGAACCGCAAAGAGAAATCCCGGAAGCCACTGACTCCAAAAAGAGGGGAGAAAAGAGAAAGGCCGATTCAGGATGGTTCCATGTTGAAGAAGACAGAAATACAAATGTATATGTGTCAGGTCTGCCTCCAGACATCACAGTGGATGAATTCATACAGCTTATGTCCAAATTTGGCATTATTATGCGAGATCCTCAGACAGAAGAATTTAAGGTCAAGCTTTACAAAGATAATCAAGGCAATCTTAAAGGAGATGGGCTTTGCTGCTATCTAAAGAAAGAATCTGTGGAACTTGCACTAAAACTTTTGGATGAGGAGGAAATTAGAGGCTACAAATTGCATGTCGAGGTGGCAAAGTTCCAGCCGAAGGGCGAGTATGATGCCTCAAAAAAGAAGAAGAAGTGTAAAGATTACAAGAAGAAACTGTCTCTGCAACAGAAGCAGTTGGATTGGAGGCCTGAGAGGAGAGCTGGACCATCCCGGATGCGACATGAGCAAGTTGTCATCATTAAAAATATGTTTCACCCCACAGATTTTGAGGATGATCCATTGGTGCTGAATGAGATCAGAGAAGACCTTCGAGCAGAATGTTCCAAGTTTGGACAGATTAGGAAGCTCCTTCTGTTTGATAGGCACCCAGATGGTGTGGCCTCTGTGTCCTTCCGGGAACCAGAGGAGGCTGATTATTGCATTCAGACTCTTGATGGAAGGTGGTTTGGTGGCCGTCAAATCACTGCTCAAGCCTGGGATGGGACTACAGATTACCAGGTAGAAGAGACGTCAAGAGAAAGAGAGGAAAGGTTGAGAGGCTGGGAGGCATTCCTCAATGCCCCTGAGGCCAACAGAGGCCTCCAGCACATGGATTCCATCAGTGCTTCAGAAAAGGCAGGGCCTTCCAGAGGAAGGCATTTTTCAGAGCATCTGAGCATGTCTAACGCAGGTGCTCAGCAAGCTATAACTGGAATGGCATTTGGAGAAACTATCAGTGGAAATAAGTCTAAAAAGGCAGATGATGGAGGCAAAATTGAAGAAAAAGCTTTTGAAAAGGATGCTAAGGAAGGTGGGTCTGATGAAGATGACCCTGAGAGAGAGCGTGAAGAGGGCTGCACCAAGAGACAGAGTGAAGAAGCCCTCCCTGAGAGCGAGCTTGAAGAAGGTAATCCTAAAAAAGAGTCTCAAGAGCATGGTCCTGAAAGAGAATCTAAGAAGAAAGGCAAAGATAATTATGAAAAGAATGGGCTTGCCAAAGGGTCCGAAGACAGTGACCACAGCAAAGAGTCAGAGGCAGACAGCCTCAAGAAAGAGTCAGAAGATGATGACTCAGCATCTGAGGAAGACTGCTTAGAGAAGCAGTCTGAAGATGGCTTTGACAAAGACTTAGAAGAAAATGATGTTAAAAAAGCTTTCGACCAGGATGCCTCTGACAAGGAGTCCCCTGAAAACACCGAGAATGGATCAGAAGACAATGACAGTGACAAATCAGAATTTGAAGAAGGCTCTGAGAGAGAGTTTGATGAAGTCTTGGATGAAAAGGAGGAGAAAGCAGTTGTGTATGAAAGGGTTTTTGAGGATGAGTCTGACGAGAATGATGGCGACTTAGAAGCAGACGAGGGGTGTGGGGATGCTGATGACAAAGAGGAAGAAGATGATGCAGATGAGAAGCTCTTCGATGACTCTGATGAAAAGGAAGAGGAAGAAGATACGAATGTAAAGAAAGATGAAGATACCAATGACAAGGTATTTGAAGATGCTTCCGGTGAGAAGTTTTTTGAGAAGGAAGAAGGTCTTAATGAGAAATTGTTTGGTGATTCTGATGAGAGAGGGACTGTGGGGAATGTGAAGGAAGACGGGTCTCAGTCCACAGACAGCAGCTTTGCGGTGAGTAGTGATGATGATGATGATGATGATGACATGGAATCCTTTCCACTTGCTTTTTAGGGAAGCCCTGTGTCTCTATCTGCCTGTGCTTCAGGGTCAGTAGTAGTGCATAGCAGTACGATGCCATCAGACTAACATCTCGAAGTTTTCTGTTCTCACTGGTACCATTACATTTAAATATGTTTATTGGTTCTTCAGTTAAAACTTCATAGTTACAATGCAGGTAAACTGGATACCTGTTTTCTGTTGGATTTGTTAAATGTATGCAAAAAAATTTTTTAAAATACCCTGATTGGAATTTGTGATATTCAGAAATAAAGATGAATTGATAATATGCAGAAAAAACAATTTTATGCACAAATTTATCTTCAAATTTATGGATAGGCCGATACAAATTAAATTATGAGACATGGTCCAGGACAGGCAATGAATTAAACCTACTGTGCTTGAATGTGTTTAGTGACAGATAAATCATCCAACATAAACCGTTACTGAACAGCATCCTATAGATAGGAAAGAAAACTAATAATTAAAAGGTTTACAAAGTAATGGTTCCTGATAAAGTTCTTTCAAATAAATATAGACTCTCCTTCAAATTAATTGTATTTACAATGAAGCAATTTTCAATTAATTTTGTCATTGGTTATTCATAAGGAGTAATAGAGCATGATTATATGCTTAAAAATTAGTTTTACTGTTTTTAATTACGCATTTGTAAATGTGTCTGTGTATAAACACATGAGTGCAGCTGCCCAAGGAGGCTGGGGCACTGGTTACTCTTCTTGAAGGTGAAGATTGTGATCCACTTGATATTGTTGCTGATAATCAAACTCAAGTCCTCGGCAAGTGCAGTACCAACATGTAAAGGCTATCTTCCAAGCCCCCAAATTTCATCTTTATGCATAGAAAAAAAAACACAAATGAACTTAAAAAATTCAACGATTTAATATCATAATTGGTAATGCGGATCAGATTTCTGTACATCTAAGAAGATGGCACTTTAGGCTTCTTGTTCTTATTCTATTCGAGTTGGAGTGCTGATCAAGCTAGCTGGCTTTGAATGTTTCCTATCTTCTTTACTTTAATCATACATTGGAAAGGTATTCGCGTACATGCTTTGTGCTTAGTTATATTTAACTTATATTCCTCAGTAATTATACTGTTCATATGCACAGCCTGATAGAAGCATGCCTCCCAGTCTCTGGTTCTTCTGGGATGATAATGGTGGATAGGTTGACAAGACAACTTTGTGGGTTAAATGTCGTAGTCATGTACAATAGAACTTCTAAAGTACCAATGATTATATTACTAATGTCATATAATTATTAGCTGTTGCTTATTGTTCTTATGAATTAAAGTATTAAGATAACTTTAAGAAAACTAAATATAATATTGGTAGGATTTCCTATGAGTTATGAAATGTGTTCTGGATTTTCTTTTAGTATAAGATCAACCAATACAGTAATATTAACAGTTGCAAGATTTACTATGTCAAAAATAAATATAAATTTCAAATACTGATATTTTAAAGTAATTTATTTTGTGAACATTTAATAGATGTGTAATATTCTCTATGTTTTGTCCTATCTCTCTATCAGTATTGTTTGAGGTGAAACATAGGAGTTTAATGAATTAAGATGAAGTTTGGAGTTCCAACCAAAGACCATGTTAAAGCAGAACTGCAGAGGGCATCAGGATCGAAGCTTCCTTCTCAACCCAAGCAAATCATTATTCTCAGCTTCACAATGAACATCCAGTTCACCAGTCAAGCCAAGGCATTTTCTATCAGATCATACTGCTTTTCTCCCACTGTCTCAGGAGTGAATAAACTTCAGAACAGCACGGCAAGTCTATTATGTCTGTATTTATTGGTGTTTGTGTGGAAATTGGGATCTGGGAAATCTCAATTTCCATTAAAGATAACATATGAATTACAATATAATCATCTTGGTATTGCTTTCCATACAAAGCAACATTTAAACTTAGCAACCGATATCTTTCAATTTTTTAAAAAAAAAAATTGAGTCGTATTGTGAATTGACATGAGGATTTATACCCTAAATGTTAAACATTAGGATTCTCAGGGTTTTATTAGCAACACCAAGATCAGAGACTTGGGAAAGAATGGTGTTAGGATGTAGGGGTACATGACTTTCTTTGAGTAAGAACTCTGTGAGTGTTTCCCATTGATGAAGCTTCGACTCTGCATACCTGTTATTCTGGTTTACATTTTGTTGCTGATAAAACACCCTGATGAGAAGTGACGTAGGGAAGAAATGTTTATTTTAGTTTCTGTTTCCAGAGGGAGAATTCATCATTTTGGAAGACATATGGCAAAAGAATGCCATAACAGAAAGTTAAGAGACAGACATCTTCCAGCAAGGCTCCACTTCTTAAATATTCCATTCTCTCTTCAAATAGCATCACATTGAGTACAAGAGCCTATGGGGAGCAGCTGTAGATCAAACTACCACAGTAATCTTTATTCTCCATAACTCAGTTTATATTGCAATGCCAGATTAAATGAGTATTTTTTCTGAAGTAATAAAATATGCTTTTCTTCCAAGATTATACTCACTGACGTTACCTAAAGAAGCAGAGATTTAACAATGTTCAACAGTGGTTAAAATCAGTATAACCTTATTCAAGAAACTAGTAAACAACAAATAGAAATTAAAGCTTTGGATCTTATATATTGTGCACATATATTTGCGGTATTAACATTAGAGAAATCTGTGGGTTGCAGAACCCCTTCAGCATTGGTATCTTCCAAGATGGAATACTGCATTGGATAAAGAACACGCATTTAGAATCTCTCTTGCGAATTTAAAACTCTCATTGAAGGAAATGGGACACTGAAGCAGAATAGAGAATGAAGAATGAGAATGTATGGTCTGAAATTGGTGTTAGCTTCATTAAATATACATGGGCTACTAATCTCTTTTTAAATGAGGTGTGAACATGCATCTGAGTGACATAAAACTAATTTACACAGAATGCAGGCACTTAGAATTGATTTTATCCTTGAAGCATGTGCTAATACAGGACAAAATTATGTGAGTGACGCACAGGGCTTTACTACACACACACACACATACACACACAGATAAAAAGAGAACAAGAATGAGAGAGAGAGAGAGAGAGATAGGGAGAAGACAGAAACTTACTCAACTAGCACTTTGAATGCTATATTCGAAAGAATGATGCTAAGACAATTACCATGAATATAAGAGTAAAAATATGGTTAATAGGTCAAAACATTTCAGTATTTTTAGTGTTTTTCTCCTTTCAAAGAATTTGTTGGAACTTGATCAAAGAAAGGGTTAAAACTCCTTTCTTCTGGGCATGGCATGTTTAATGGAAGATACTCTGCTGCACCAGTGCCAAAAACAATAAGTGGAGAGGGCTGGGCATTTGCCCAGTTTTTCCAATTTTAACATCCTTGGGGAAATATCTTCTATTTTTTTTCTATTTTATCCTGGGGTATTTTTACTAACTATGCATTTTACTAAGCTTTTTTAGGAAGGGAAAGTAACACCATAGGCATTGGATGTCTGTCTCTTACCACTGTCTTTCACTCCACCATAACTGACTTCCCATTTTCTTATCAAAATTTTAGTAGATGTTGAAATCATATTTATTGAAAATAAAGAAAAAAAGAAAAAGAAAATCAGTGTGGTGAAGAAAAACTAAGTCAAAGTATCTAAAACAATGCTCAAATATTAGGATCTGTGATATCATTAGGATTACAACATATAAGTAGTGCAAAGAACAGAGTAACATAGGTGGAAAAGAAGCATCAGCAACAGCTCCATTAAATATTTAAATAAAGTACACATGATGAATTGTTACATAGCATTGTCTTGATTCATAGATAGAGAAGGTGTAAAGAGATGAATGAAAAATCAACATGGTTACCCAAACACTGGGCCTAATATACAGTAGACATAAAGTATTGTGTTGAAGACATATCATTAAAACTACTTATGAGACAAAAGCTAGGTCATAGAGACAGATGCGAAGGTGACTGTCTCTTTAAATATTCCTTACATCAGTATACGCATTATGATTATAATAGAAAACAAAAGATAACTTTTACAAATTAGTTCAATATTTTTAAAAGTTAAATTTTAATTATGATTTTATGAGTATGGATGTTTTGCCTGCATGTTTGTCTGAACACCATGTGCACTCTTGGAGGCTGTGGACCAGAAGAGAATTAAATTCCATGAAATTGGTGTTACAGATCATTGTAATTCACCATGTGAGTTCTGGGAATTTAACCTGGGAACCATGGAAGACTAGGTAGTGCTTTTGACTGCTAAGCCAAGTCTTTCTCCCCCCAAAAGTTTTATGTTATGTCTGTCTGTCTGTCTGTCTGTCTGTCTGTATGTATGTATGTATGTATGTTTGTATGTGCATGTGTGTACGTTTGTGTGTGTGTGTTTTGCCTGCAAAGGCCACAAGAGAGCCTCAAATTTCATGGAACTGGAGTTACAGTCTCAAGAAAGCTGCCATTTGAGTGCTGGGAATCAAACCTGGGTCCTTTGGAAGAGCAGCTTGTACCCTTAGCCATAACGACATATCAGTTCCAAAAAGAGTGGTAGCTATTCAACACATGATGGAAAAATCTTACTTCTAAGATGTTATGATGCATGTTGTTCTGCATAGACGGAATTTGATAGATTCAGGAAAAGTAAATGTCATGTCAGTAAAATAATGAAAACATCAAATTCCCATCATCAAAGTTAGTAAAATAAATAATATTATTATAAAGCACAAATTGAAAGAAAGAAAACCTCCCATTCAGAGACTTTCTGATGAAAGAAAAACAAGCATCCAGAATGAGCAAGATAATACTTCCGGGGGAAATGGAAAAAGTAAGTATATATATTTGTATTTCCACAAATCAAGCCAAGAGTGAAGAACCTACAAGCATGAATGATGGCACCTGCTGAGGGAACAAGGTAACTAGAGTAGTGAGATGCTTTAAGATTTCCCAATGTTTGTAGTTTATTGCATTTAAATGTGAATGTGATATTATTGGATGAAAATATTGATAAACTTAAGATATTTATGAGCCAAACATACTCTGCCTGCAAGATCCACATGGAAGTGCATTCAAATTCTACCTCAAAATGTCCTGTGTTATAAATGGGATATATCAAAATGAAATCAATGGGAGTTGTGCAAGAACAGGATTAAGATGGAATAAAAGAAATTCCATCTTTGGCTCGGGGCCTGCCACTCATGCATGAGGTCTGAGGTTCAATCCCCAGTACTTCAAATACTATTAATATTATTACTCATAATAATAGACAAACAAGTGATTTAAAATGAAATCATTTCCGTGAGGTAGCTTTTTTTTTTTTTAATTTTCGGACAGGGTTTCTCCTTAGCTTTTGGTTCCTGTCCTGGAACTAGCTCTTGTAGACCAGGCTGGCCTCAAACTCACAGAGATCCACCTGCCTCTGCCTCCCGAGTGCTGGGATTAAAGGCATGCGCCACCACCACCCGGCTTACATGAGGTAGTTTTGACATAATAAAGGAGCATGCTGTATCTGGAGATGTTATTTCTAAATACCCTTTTAGATCTATAAATAGATGTGAAAATCTTCAGTATTCCCATTGGAAACTGTGAAATTGTCAAAAGAAAATCGAAAAAAATGATTTACAAATGGCCGAAACATAATGAAAGAGACTTCTGTCATCTAGTGGTGTTATCA
>NW_026067911.1:15178745-15223039 GCF_014885135.2 Alexandromys fortis | reverse complement strand
TATATATATGTCAGATATTGAGAGAGAAGCCATGTTTGGTATTTGTCTGGGTTATTACTTCCTGTTCTTAATGTTGCAAAAATTGTTTTGAACATCACACTAATTAATATGAATTGTTTATAAATAACCAACTGAAAACCCTCGGCTGATGCTTTTGCTGTCTGTCTTACTCAGAGTTGGGGATACAAAGCAGAGCCATTCCCTATGTTACTGCATTCAAGACTGAGAAAAGAAGAGGGGCCACACTGGTTTGCTTTCTTTCCTTTAATCCCTCTGGAAGTAGAAACCAGAATATAAAGTTCTACCTGAGGCAAAAAGAAACAAGTGAAATAAAATGAATCTTAACACTGCCATAATCAGGAACAATCACCTGTCAAGCATCCTTTATGCTTGTTTATGGATCATATTTGTTTGTAATTTTGTGATACAGTGGGGTATGCTCTTGGGGCTTCGTGGAAACTGGTTTCATTTTTCTATTTTCCCCTTACCTGTGGAAAATATTTGCTTGAGAAATAATTATTGTCTGGAAGTACCAGAAGAAAATGAGAGGGGTTTGTGTAGAATGTGTAAAGCAGGACCATGAATAATGATGCAAGATTTTATTTCTTTCCTAAGTCATTCAACCGCTTTTACTGGAACAAAACAAATGGAATGTCTATAGCAAAACTTTACTCTTGAGTAATAAATGTACTAGGTTTGTATGAAGTATCTTTTGCTTCGTCTCAATAGATGTCAATCATGGCCTGGAGAAAAGATAAAGCATGTTTCCAATCAAAATAGAATCAATATTGTGTTCAAATTGAAACAGTAAGCAACAAGTCTTCATAAATCCAAACACAGTCTAGCATCAATCTGAGCAATTGCATTCCTGTCTAGCACACTGCCTTGGTACTTCTTTGACAGAAGCATCAAGTATTCCATCATGCACTTTTGTTTGACGACTACTGAGTCAAACTGAGTTGTTTGACTTTCGTTGCTTTCAAACTTCTGTTGGATGGATTCTTTCCTTTCATACTTTAGCGCTCTGTTTTCATATCAGTTGTTAAACATGGAAAAAAACCCATTACACTAACAGCAAACTATATAAATCAGTATCAAATAGTATGAAACTAATCTGACCTGCTCTGATTTACTCTATAAGTCCAGCCTCCTGCCATGCCATTGTCCTATGCTGTTTAAATAATTTCAATAATACTTACTATCTTCTAATACTCTATCCTTTCATAATATTTGTCTATCTCAATTACAACATAAACCCCACAGAAGAAAGACATTTGCTCATTTTGTTCTAAGATGTATTTCAAGAGTCTAAAGCAAATCCCTGGTAGGCAGTCAGCAAATGTGTTTAAGAGAATAAATTATTTAATGTATCACTGCTGATTAAGTATGCATTTGTGTACCATTTAATTCTATGAAGAAGAAGATACGCTAGGCAAGAACCTTAACCAGTGCTCTTGGCTTCAAAGCATATATTGATTAGGATGGGAAGTAAAATACAGATGATTCATAAAATATGCAAATGTGTTGAGAGTTTACAGATCGGTCAGACTTGGCAAGTGGGTGATAAAAGTGGAGACAGAGAATTATGTAAAGCTAGTCCTTAAAAACTGAAGGTGATTATCTTTCACTCTGTTTCATCAGCCTTTTCAATATTAAAATCCTAAACTTTTGTGGTGGACTCAGTTTTAGCGTTAATTTTCCAGGCACAGAAAATGGCTCATGCATGGCCCTTTGTTTGGTTAAACAGGGAAACAGGGCAATGAATAGGAATGAACAAAGGACAGCCAGGTCTGCAACAACATTGTGTTAAACAGTGTCTTAGACTGTGGGTTGTCAGAAAGCCCTGCTGCTTATGATTGTAGTCCATGATGTTTAGGCAGGTCTTTTAGCTTGGTGCAAAATGGAAGATTCCCTTCCCCAACAGGGGCTTCTTACTCCCTACCTGATCTTCTGCTTGGATGCCTGATCTATTCTATGTGTGACCTTTGATACAGTACCCTGCAAATGTTCTCCCCCGGCCACCATATGATAATTACGTGTTGTGCTTCCGACTGTGTGATAGAACCCTGCTGCCAAATGCAAACGAAGCATACTATGAGCATCCATTAGGTGATGTCCCAATTGCTGTCCCCATCCTATATACTTCCCTCACTCTGGAGTAAAGCTGAGCTGTCTCACTGAAGCTGACTCATGCAATACACACAATCATACAGAGCCCTACGTGCAACTTCTGCTCCCTTTGTCCCCAAGTACTGGTGGCCAATGGACGACAAGGAAAAGGGAGACTTCACAGTGGGTGAGACCCCATATGGAGTCATATAATTGAGTATGGTTTGTTTTTAAAAAAATAGCAAAAAATATAAGGTTTTTGAAATCACAATGACCTTAAACTAATTAAAGATAAAATGTACAATGAATCAAAGTGTTTCTTGCAAAGCTCACATGTGTTTCATTCCCATCTTCCCTGCAGGCTGAGTTCCAAACACACAGAGCGCTTGCGTGCATTACACATGACATTAGTATGACTTGAAACACTGCAGTTCAGATTTGAATTGCTTGTATATTACAAACTGCAGTTTCACCATACATACTATGTTTTCTGCTTTTATGAAAATATAATTATGAAAAATGAAAACCTTTAATGTTTTCTTTTTGACTTTTTGCATACAAGAATAAAATTAGCCTATCTATGGATTTTATTTGAAAAAAATTGTTTTAAATTTTAGTCTTGCTGTTACTGATTTGAATTCTACAGAAAATTATTTTTTAAAGATTTATTATTTATTATGTATACAGTATTCTGTCTGCATGTATGCCTGTAGGCCAGAGAAGGTACCAGGTCTCATCATGGATGGTTGCGAGGTGGAAATTGAACTAAGGACCCCTGGAAGTATAGCTAGAGCTCTTAACATCTGAGCCATCTCTCCAGCCCCTGAAGGAAATTATTAAGTGAAGTGTGGTATGGGGTTAGGATTTAACTTCAGACACATTCTGGAATAGCCCTAAATACCAGCTTGCTATTTGGTACCAATCATTTATGTGAAGTGTCGTTCTCAGAATTGACTATTATAAAATCAAAATATTCAACCCTAAAAGATGCAGAGAATACAATTTGCAGCAACAATTTTTCAGCAGTGGTTTAATTCTTCAGGCAAAAATAAACAAATATTTCAAATATATTGACATATATACTTGCTTTCATCTGCATTGCACACGTTGACCTGACACTTTCTCTGTAGACCAGGCTAGCCTTGAACTCAAAGCAATCTGCCTGCCTCTGTCTCTGCCTCCTGAAAGTGTGTGCTGCGATTAAAGGAGTGTATCACTACCACCAGGGTTGCCTTTATCTTTNTATATATATATCAAATAATCATTAAAAAATCTTTGTTCTTAATAACCATTAATTGTTTGATTTACATACCTATTTTAATAGCCATATTCCTAGGGGCTGTGTGTCAACTTCTTAGACAAAAAGGCTAACTAGAAAAGCCTGTTGACGAGGAGATGATGTCAGTGGAGTAAGAGCTTTCACCTTTTCCCTGGGTGAAATACAGAGACTCAAAAGTGGTTTTGGCAAGTAGTAGATTTTTGTAAAAAGGCATCTGAATGTACCAAGAAACTAGTGATGTCAGAGGCAGAAGCAGAAACTCTAAGAGGAGCCTGTTTGGAGGAATAATGTGATATAAAGTAAAAAAGGGGCCATAAATGTAGTGAGCACTGATAGGCAGCTTGGCAGTGGGTTTGGAGGACAATATGAGGTTACTTTAAGATGTGGCAATAATGAGCGTTCTCAGGCACAAACTGATTTTTGTAGGTGTGGCTTTTATATAGTCATATGTTGTGCCAATGCTGTATACTCAGCATATATACACCTCGGTACGTTGTCTTTTTTTAAAAAATGTGTGTTAGTCAGTGTTCTATTGCTGGGAAGAGGCACCGTGACAACGGCAACTCTAATAGAAAGAAAACATTTAGTTGAAGCTTGCTTAAAGTTTCAGAGGTTTACTCCATTATCCTCAAGGCAGGGAGCCTGGTGCCTCATAGCTTTGAGTTCTACATCAGGATCTGAAGGCAACAGAAAGAGAAAGGGAGAGAGCGCCATTGAGCTTGACTTGAATTCCTAAAACCTCATAGCCCACCCTCAGTGATACACTTCCTTCAACAAGGCTACACCTACTCCAACAAGGACACATCTCCCATTCCCTCTCATTTGGTACCAGTCCCTAATGATCAAGAATTCTAATAAATGGGCCAGTGGGGGTCATTCTTACTCATACCACAACAGTAAGGGATAACATAAAAGAGCAAGAAATGCTTATAGTCTATGGTAGGGAAGAAAATTTAACTCATTGATGCTGGCAGTTTTTCTGCTACATGCTTTCTTTAATTTCTGATTCTTCAGTAAGGGTTCATTAAAATGCACCATATTAGTAAATAAGAATTTAAAATATTAAAATCACATTTCTCATTGACTATGGAAATTTTAATTTTTTTTTCAGTGTGATACCTTTAAGTTACAATAACCATATTAGCCTTCTGGTAAAAAAAGTTAGGTGTCTTAAAACGTAGTATAACAAATGAATCAGATACACATAGGTAACGCCTTTGTTAGCTCAGAAAATGTATGCAGTACTTCTATGCCCGAGAACCCCTTTATTCTTTTTATGATTTATCATGAAAATGTGAGTTGACAGTTTTATGTATGAAATGCAAATCTGGCTCACTTTATCAATCTCATGCATATTAATATGTGAGCATGGTAATTCGTGTTGCCTGTGGAATGGCCTTTAGACATTGTTTCAGTGCTATGCAATTTAATGTTGGATGTTGGGAAGGATACATTTCACAGCTTGTATTTATTAAAGTAGGAAACTATGAAAGTTTACTAGATGATTGCCTTTCTCTAATATTCTGATACATGACAAAAACCAACAGGTAAAATGTACTCGTGTGTGTATGTGTGTGTGTGTGTGTGTGTACGTGTGTACACATGCATAATATCTTCATAAATGTAATTTTTTCTTGGAAATTCAAAACCATTGGTGAAGCAAGAGAATCACTGGGGAAGAGTAATTTTACAAAATGAAGGCATACATTTTCATAAAGATGCAGAAACTATCTGAATTATGGTAATTATAATCACTAAGTGAGTCTTAGCTTTCTAATATAATTATGAGAGAAAATAAAACTTTATAATCTGATTATTTTTCCTACACTAAACTACCATATCATCTAGGATTTGTTATGGAGAGGAAACACTCCCATCTCATGGTCACTGATATATTTTAAGGACCAGATCTTGTATTTTTTTAGTTAAAGAGAACATCTCTGAACCCAATATCCAAGCTTTTTTAGTCCTTTGTGGGGAAAATTGCTCTAATTCTGAAGCTTCAGATTCTTCAGATGTGAGTTATAGTCATGTTTATTATTTCCTAATGTCAACCCAATGAATAACTGAGGAAGGAAGGCAACTGGTAACTCTTGAATACAACAACATGGACAGAATTTTCTTTGTTAAACATCATCATATGAATAAGCCATGAGGAGCAAGTTACTAAGAAGCACTCCTCCATGGCCATCAGCTCCTGCCACCAGGTTCCTGCCCTGATGGGATTTCAGTTCTGAATTCCCTCCATGATGATCAGTGATATGGGATGTGTAAGACAAACAAACCCTTTCCTCCCTAATTAGCTTTTGTCATGGTGTGTCATCACTGCACTAGTAACACTAACTACGACAGAGATCTCTAAGTTCCAACTGAAAATAATGAAGAATCCTCTGAGAAATTACATGCTAGCTGGAGTAGCATGTAAATCCTAAAATACAATGAAAAGCTATAACAGCCTTATGGCATGAAATCTGTATGAGAAGAGAATTCTCAGTGTCAAGCTGAAGAGTGTAATGGTGGGTTTCTTCATTTGATAGGAGTTAGTAGTGTAATATGGTTTCCCTGCTTTGTCCTGTGGTGAGGAGGTACCCTTCCCAAACTCAAGCTAACATGAGTGGCTTTCAAATGACCCGAGATGCCATTCAAGTCTGAAGTCCGAGTCCAAGGCAGTAGTTGGCATCCTTTGAAAAGCATGAATAGGTGGGTGTTGTGGAATAATCTTCTTGTACATTGTAAATATTTGTCACTCAAATTGGCTCAATAAAAGGCCAATTGGCCAGTAGCCAGGCAGGAAATATAGGAGTGGTGACCAAACTAAGGACAATAGGAAAGAGAAGCAAGAGATGCTGGCTAGATGCAGAAAGAGAAAGATGGTTGTACCTACTGAGAGAAGGTACAGCCACATGGCAGAGCATAAATAAGGAATATGGGTTAACTTATAAGAGATAGTTAATAACAAGCCTGAGCTATTGGTCAAGCATTTATAAGTAATATTAAGGATCTGTGTGGTAATTTAGGAAGTGACCACTGGGTATTAGGGAGCTAATGGCTCAGAGGGAGGAAACTTCCACCTACAGATATGCTGTTAGGCAAGAGTAAGCTTCATCTTTACTTGATTTTGGGCACAAATACAGATTTTTTTCTTTGCTACAGGGTATTAGAAAGGAGATCAACAGGGTAACAATATGTAAGGGACATCACATGATCCAGAAGTGGAGCATCTTCAACCAAGGAGACTGGAAGTCTAGAATGCCCCTTAAGATCAGGGCATGGGCCGGGCGGTGATGGCTCACGCCTTTAATCCCAGCACTTGGCAGGCAGAGGCAGGCGGATCTCTGGGAGTTCGAGGCCAGCCTGGTCTACAAGAGCTAGTGCCAGGACAGGCTCCAAAGAAACCCTGTAAAGATCAGGGCATGGTTCTGACATATAAAACCACATGGGAGACTAAGAACCAAGTGTCACATGGGAAGCTCCATTAGCTACCTGACTCTGAAAAAGCATCATAAAAGAGGGGACATTTCCATATTCTTGATCAATGTATTTGTTATGGCTGGATTGTTGCCTTCCCAGACAAAAGGGACCTTTCCTGTACTACCTTTATCCCCCTATCTTTAATTCCAAACAAGAAAACTCCCCTCAGTACACAATAAGGGCAAATAATCAAGACAGTGAGAAACAGGCTTGCTTTTCCTGGAGAGTCCACACGCATGCCGGGGTAAGACCTATTTTCCTCCTCTCCTTCACTCCCGTGTGGCTCACTGTCTTCTCGGTTGCTTTCATTTCTTAATTCCTTTATTTAAGTCTATATTAAATTATCTCTCCAAAATTTACAACTCTGCTTCACTATTTAAAAAAAAAATGAAGACAGGGAGATGAGTTGTCGTCTCTCTTTCAGACACATGTTAGTAGAGAAGCCACAGAGGTGAAAGAAAGGCAAAATATATGCTGCTGTATAGGAATTTGTGTTATCTAAAGGAACCTGAAATCCACAATTCTTCCTGAGAATTAAGTTAGAAGAGAAAAATAGTCCGCATGAGGCACCAGAAAAGAAACAGTGATGAGCGATTAGATTCCCCTGACTGCACTCTACCACATACAATTATCCAATAGACAATTTTATAAATTTCATTAAGATCTTAATTGGAATATAATTGATTCTATTGGGAACATTGTTGATTAAATTAGCTTTTTTACTTTTTATAAAATTAGAGATCAGTGTGCTCAGTAAAAATAATCTAGCAAATGAATCTCAATGATGTCGCTGTGAATAACTGCGAATTGCTTAGCAATGGACATTCTGCCTAGTGCATCCTTTTCCATCTGTGAGCAGTGTACCAGCTCTACATCGTGGACATGAATCCTCCACAGAAGCAAAGGGAAATAGATCTTGTCCTGCTGGACGTACTATCCATTCCTTTCTCCTCTCTCCGAGGAAGTTAATATTCTGCTTAATGCTGCTCATTACTGTGTGGATCTCAGCTCTCCTTTGAGTGTCGTTTAATATCTGGCATCTTGGCTTATAAATGAGTTAAGAAAAGGAGATGCCATGTATAAACTTTAGAAATGTTTTATCTCAAAAGTCTAGCATTCTAGTAAGATGCCCATTGGGCTCCACAGAACAACACTTACTAAGGGAATTATTTCATTCCACTAGTCTGCTCCTGCACTGCTGGCCTCCACAGATACTTATATGGCTCAAGAATTTCACTGTCTTTGCTTCTCTTTTTTTTTTTTTACTCTGTTGACTTTGTGCTTTTTGGTGTCTGTTTTTCTTATTTTGTGCATATTCTCACCACATGACAGTGGGAACTGAGAAATTGGTTTCTTTATTTGCTAATTATCGTAGATGAATAGTTCTTTTTGTTGTTTGTTTTATTACTTTATAAATAATACCAATCAAAATTTCCACTTCCTCCTCTCCTCCCACTTCTCTCCTCTCCCCCCATCCTCTCCCCCAACTCTTCTCCAGTCCTAAGAAAGGGCAAGGCACCCTGCCCTGTGGGAAGCCCAAGGCCCTATCCCCTACATCCAGGCTTAGGAAGGTATGCATCCAAAGAGACTAGGATCCCAAAACGCCAGTAAATGCAGTAGAGACTAATTCGAGTGCCATTATCATTGGCCACACAGTCTGCCCCAACTGTCAATTACATTCAGAGGGTCCAATTTGATCCTATGCTTGTTCATTCCCAGTCCAGCTGGAGCTAGTGAGCTCTTATTATCTCAGGCATACTGTCTCAGTGGGTGAACCAACGCCTTGAGGTCCTGAAGAAAAACATATATAGATCCTCCTGGAAATTGGAAGCAGACAAGATAGCAAGGCAAAAGTTGGGAGCATGAGGGCGTCAAAGGGGGGTGGGTGGGTAGAGGGAACGGGAGAGAGAGAGAAAGAGGGAAGAAGGGGAGGGTTGGGGAGACCTCGGGGCAGTGGTATGGTTGAGATGGAGGAAGGATGGATATGGGAGCAGGGAAGTAGATATCTTAATTAAGGAAGCCATTTTGGGGTTGGCAAGAGGCTTGGCTCTGGAGGGGTTTCCAGGAGTCCACGGGGATGACCTGAAGTAGGACCCTGGGCAGTGGAGAAAAGGGTACCTGAACTGGCCTTGCCTTGTAGTAAGACTGATAATTATCTTGCATATCACCATAGAACCTTCTTCCAGCAATGGATGGAGACAGAAACAAATCCACATCGGAGCACTGGACTAAGCTCCCAAGGTCCATTTGAAAAGCGGAAGGAGGGAGAATATGAGCAAGGAAGTCAGATCAGTAGTTTTTAACCTTTCTAATTCTGCAACTACTTAATGCAGTTTCTAAGATGGAATGACCCCCCAACCATAAAATTATTTTTGTTGCTACCTCATAACTGTAATTTTGCTACTGTTATGAATCATAATGTGAGTATTTTTGGAGACAGAGGTTTGCCAAAGGGGCCACGATTCACAGGTTGAAAAACCACTGCTGTAGATGAATCACAGACTCTGTCCTCTGTTGCATTGGAGTTGAGAACAAGGAAAGCTTGTTATTCTTTATGATGATTGTTAGGAAAGACTGATGTCAAATAAATTATACGCATGTGTTCACAATAGAGAAAGGTGATTGTTATGATCTATGTGTCTGTTTACTCTATATTTTTAGTAAGGCATTTTCTTTTTTTATTGATTTTTATTGAGCTCTACATTTTTATCTGCTCCCCTCCGAGTCTCTCCCCCTTTTTTTTTAGCCCTTTCCCAAGGTCCCCATGCTCCCAATTTACTCAGGAGATCTTGTCTTTTTCTACTTCCCATGTAGATTAGATCTATGTATGTCTCTCTTATGGTCCTCATTGTTGTCTAGGTTCTCTGAGATTGTGGTTTGTAGGCTGGCTTTCTTTGCTTTATGTTTAAAAACCACCTATGAGTGAGTACATGTGATAATTATCTTCCTTTGTCTGAGTTGCCTCACTTAAAATAATGTTTTCTAGGTCCATCCATTTCCCTGCAAAATTCAAGATGTCATTATTTTTTTGTGCTGTGTGGTACTCAATTGTGTAAATGTACCACATTTTTCTTATTCATTCTTTGGTCGAAGGGCATTTAGATTGTTTCCAGGTTCTGGCTATGACAAAATGGTGTTATGAATATAGTTGAGCACATGTTCTTGTGGCACGATTGAGCACCCTTTGGATATATACACAGAAGTGGTATTACTGAGTCTGTTTACTCTTGACTTGTGGCTTAAACTATATACATTAGAGCTATAAGTGTTCAATGTAATGCTTTTCATAAGTCTTTAATCTAGAAAAGTGTTTATACTTCATAGTGAGAAGCTGAAGATTTTATTGCTTTTGTGAATATTATTGTCCTGCATTTCAAAGCCTCATAAATTACAGAAGTTCTGTTTCAATTGGCAAAGATAGATTTCATAAAAGAGATATAGATTCAAGTTGAATGTTTCTAGATTTCAGGAAATTAAAATACTAATACTTTTCATACCACAATTGCAAAGAAACCTCTTAAAGAAAATAGCTCATAAACACTCATGTAAGTAGATTAATATAATTAGTATAACCTTTGATAGACAAATCTGGTTGAATGATGTATTTTAAATGTTAATGATGTTTTATTAGTGTTAAATCTAATGAATCCTATATCTTATTCTAATTGGATATATTTTCCAAAACTTGCTAAATTTTATTGCTAAAATGGAATAATGATTATTTATTTCTAGTGTTTAAACTTAAGAAAAAGGTAAACTTGATCTCCTAATTTATCATAACTGTAAAGAACCTGGAGACTTATCAAGAAAATCATTCACAACATCTAAATTGACTCATCTTGCTTTCTAGCTGTCCACACTCCAGCAAGCCCCTCCCCTCAGCTGGCATTGTTTGGTACAGGTTTCAGAATCGTTTGCTTTATAGTCTGATCCAGGAAGTTGTATTCATTTTTGTGTTGCTTTCTATTTCTATTTCATTTTTAAAATAGAAATAGAATGCTGATAGAGTGGACTTCCTTACCTGCTTCAGCGATCTGACTTGCCCGTGGTGCTGAGTTGTGAAAAAAACACATAGAATGTCTGCTATGAAAGTTTCTTTGTTTTGCTGTTTCTGTTGTTGTTTCTTTATTTTTTCTTCTTTTGACCTAAATTGCTTTGCCATCGCATTGTGGTAATTTCAAAGTTTTCTCTGAACTATAACTCTAGGTTTTCAAGAACTGCTTCTGTGACAAAAATAAAACATTATTTCTCTGTGTCTCCAAAATCTATTACGAAGTGTCCACTTGCCTTCAGATGAAGGCCACTTTTGCCATTCTGCTATCTAAATAATTTCCAAAAGGAAAAAAAAAAAACTTTCCATGAAGTCACCGTTGTTTGAAATTGTTTAAATTTGAACATTCTCTCTTGGGAGCAACCCCAGTACTCCAGTTCATTTCCGTGTGCTCAAGACAGCAGAACATCCTCTTGAATGGGTAATTGAATGGCTTTTCTCTGATCCCTGGCTGAGGCTTACTTTGAAAAGTTGTAAAAGTTCCCTAAATATATGCATACTGTCTTAGCCTCTTTGAGAACAGAGAGACTGTGTTTCTCTTGCCTCTTTAACTCCATGTGTAGTTTGCTACTATTCCAGGTCTTGTTATAAAGGACACCTTGTAAGTATTCCTATGCTCAATTCTTTTCAAGCACAAGTCTTCCAGGCCTTGGACAGAGATGTGTATTAGAAAGTTCAACTGTACTTGGTCTTCTCATCTTGTTCATGACCTCATGATTCTTGAACCATATTTTTCTCTGCTGCCAATGTTTGTGTGCTTATGTGTTTGCTATATAATTGCTATATTTAACAATACTGAAGTCTTTTGCAAGGAGGTGGGCCCACTTCTCGTTCCAGCTGCCAGCCAGCTTATCCCCAGTATAACTGCACAGAAACTGTATTAATTAAATCACTGTTTGGCCCATTAGCTTTAGTTTCTTATTGGCTAATTCTTACATCTTAATTTAACCCATCTCTATTAACCTGTGTATTGCCACATGGCAGTGGCTTACTGGGTAAAATTCCAAGCGTCTGTCTCTTGCAGATACATAGCATTTCTCTGACTCTGCTTTCTTCCTCCCAGAATTCAGTTCTGTCTTCTCCACCTACCTAAGTTCTGCCCTATCAGACCAAGGCAGTTTCTTTATTAATTAACCAATACAAGCAAGACAGAGAGGGGACTCCCACGTCAGAAATTTGTGCTGTTTTGCCCTCGACTTGCCTCTTTGTACCACTAAAGTGAACAATTACTTTAAACAATTAACTTAGTCTAATCCTACATTTTGTTGTTACCCTCAGGAAACAATTATATAATAATATCTCCAAATGTATAGGTAAATTCTTCCAGAATACTATCCAGCACATCTTGGGTTTATAAGCTTAGCTATAAAATAATAAAATAAGATTTAAAAAATGATGGAGCATCATTCTTTGCTCCTAATCTCCAGATGCAGGGTCTCAAACATCATATGGGATGCTTTGACTCAGCCCCACCTACCTCCAAATGTTTCTGTCAACATAAAGATGTAAGGATTGTTTTTGCAATAAAGATTTCAAAACTTACTTTCTTTGCAAAAGGATATTGCATTCATGTATACCTCCCAATACATATTGGACAAATGGAACAGAATCTTAATTTTTTATGCAGCATAATCCTGGAATTTCTTGTACATATGTTATCCCTTCTTTCTGCTATCTGAATTCTAATTTATTATTCAACTTTAAGACTCTCCAGTTTCCAATGCTTTGTTATAGAATGCTATAAAACACCTTATTCTTACTGATGTCACATTTGCTTGACTTATTAATTTTATTCTAGATGTCTCGCCAGCAATATGATAGATTACCATGACAATTCTTGAATTCTTTCTATGTGCCAGGCATTAAAGTAATGAAATTATTTAAATCAGATATTAGAATTGGTTGGAGAATGCTACCAACCACAGAGATCAATGTGAGGTCTAAATTCCTCATGGTGTAATGAAGTGGTAGTGCATGATTTTAGTTTTTACAATTGTATTGTGTGTGTGTGTGTGCTCATGTACATCACCGATACATGTAGACATTAGGTCGCATTTAGGAAGAGTTGGTTCTTTCTTTCCACCTTATGGTTTTAGGGACTAAATCTCTGGTTTAGCAACAATCACCTATTTCCCTGAGCCACTTCCTCTGCCTGACCCTTTACTAAATGATTCCTTCCTCATATTCTTTGTGCTTTCATGTTCTCATGCTTTTGAAATGAAGAAAGCATTAACTCTGCAGAAAGACCTTTAAGTATATGCTAGTACACATATAAATATATGACTGTATTTACAATAATTAGCAAGGAAATACCTAAAAACTTAAACTGCTATGTTATCTACAAGTATATGCACATGAATACATATGCATGCTCATTAAGATGAAGCTATGCAGAAAATGAAATGAGGAAAAAATTCTTCTAAATCACTGAGAAGTTATGAGTGAGGAAAAAAGATTGTATTATATCTGGGGAGAGATCTAGAAGCCCAAAGCTTTCTGGACAGAAAGATTATTTTATGACACAGAGGTAGATTTGGGTAGATGCTCAGTCAACCACAAGTAGAATGGTTAGTTTATATGAAATAAATGATTTTCCCTGTTTCCTACTCTTGTTCTTCCAGTATTTAGCATGAACTTTATTTTTGTCCCTATTAATATTTGTAAAAATCTATAAAAATGTTTAGAATAAATGTAAGTATTTTTTGCTTTTATGAAACATAACCAATTATTTAAACTCAGTCTAGGAACACCCTATCAACTTTAGTGGTTTAAATTATCTTCCACTTGTGCTATATCTCTGTTTATGTAATTATGTACTTGTTTCTATAGATATACAAGTGTGTGCTATTTCTTATACTATTTCTTATATATGGAGGCAAGAGATAAAGCTTACTTATGGAGACCAGATTCCTCATAGACTTAAAGCTCACTCTTTAGGCTAGAGAGATTAGCTGATTAACCCAAGGTATTAACCGCTCTCCAACGTCCCCTGTGCTAGAAACAGAAGTCTGCTTTATCCTTCATGGTTTTTTACCATGATTTCTGGACATTGAACTCGGGTTCTTGCCATTTCGTGCAAGCACTTTATTGATAGTACACTCTCTGCTGTCCTGAATATATTTTCTTAATCTGAAAGGCTCAGTACTTGAGCTAGCATGCCTTGTTAAAACCTCATTTTAATCAATGGTCTAGTCATGCAGTGTCCAACATGTGCAGGTCATCTTTATCTGCACTGTCACTTTTGCAACACCAACTGGTTTATTTCAGATTTGCTTCAGCTCATACATCCAACAACACATTTATCAGACCCAAGACATGGAGGCTCCTAAAGAGTCAGCATACTACACGTCAGGAGCTGGTGAGGGAAATTCTAATTATTCTTGACATAAGGCATTCTAAGCACAACTTCTGATAAAATAAAGGAAGTTAGTTTTTTCCAAGAAACCGAAAGATGATATACAAGGTGCCTTCATGTTTCCAAGGAACCAGAGTTCAATTAAAAGCATATGACCCTTTCTGACAGACAGCAATTATTATGAAATTACGTTCCATCTGCCATCCAAATAGAAAAAAAAACATAAACGTTTTCAAAACCAGAAGAGAAAGTGTAACAAATATATAAAATAATAACTGAATGGAAGTGTAAACATAACTTCATGAAAAAGACCTTTTCTTTGTCTACATAGTTTGGAATACAAAGATAAGTTGCAGCTGATTGCCAGGTTTAAATGTGATCTGAAAACTCAAAATGAAATTTTCAATTTATTGTTTATTTGAAAATCCTCCATAGAAATTTTAGTGATTTCATATTGTTTTCACATGTGTATATGAATGCAGAGAGTTATTCCCAAAAGATTGCAATTGTGAATTATTTTGAATTGTTTACAAATTTTCACTTAAGGGGAAATATAAATAAAAATCATACTTAAGATTTTGAGTTCTTGGAGTTAAAAGTTTTAGAATATTTGCTGCTCTTGTAGAGAATCAGAGCTCAGTACCCAGCACCTACATCAGGAATCCCTCAAGGACCTTTGACTTCAGCTCCAGAGACTCAAGATACTCTTCTGGCTTCTACAGGCACTGCATACTGTGACTAACACATAGAGACAATCACACATATTCAAAATAGAAAAAAGAATAATTTAAACTGCTTTATTCTTCCATTTTTTCTGAAATACAGTGTGCTTCATCCAGCTTAGAGTACAATGGTATCACATTGTACTGTTCAAATTTAATCACATAAAAATTTGATTAAATTAGCGTAAAAATTAAAAGTGTGTAGCTCTCTTATTTGTATCACAAAACAACCAATTATTTCATTTATAAAGACAAAATGGTTTACTGTTATACAGATATTCTTATGTTGCAAATATACAAAGGGCAAATTCTCATACATATTAACTTGACACAATGTCCTGTGTCAACAGATTTTCACTGTCACCTGCATTCCCTTCTGTAACCTGTGTGTGATTCCTTAACTGTGATTCTTATCCATGTTTCTCTTCAAATAAATACTTATTTGTCAGCAATTCAAGCTAACCCACAATTTTACTACATTTAGGAAATAAATAGTAGAATACAACCACTGATTACTTTTTTAGTGAGAGTCAAGAAATTAAAATACCAGAGAGGTGGTGGACATGCAGGAGACACTAGTTACCGACTCTCTGAATAAACTAGAAAATACAATTTTTTCTTCACTGATCTGTTATCTTTTCATGAAATCACACAGTAGCTAATGTGGAGGTTCTGACTCAATCAATAGCTGGCATTGGCAGCACACTGAGTGGTATCTATTTAAAAATAATAGTACTTTTGTGAGAACAGATATTCATTTAAAGCTTTAATTTATTATTTGATTTGAACATTAAATTCTAGTTTTATATGTCACAATTTTCCTCAGACAGAAGCCTAACCCATAATAAGTATCAAACTCTGTGATAAAATTCTAGTCTGATATGAATTTCAACTGAAGAAGAAAAGTATTCGGGCAAGCTGTTCTTCAAGGCACTGAAATTTAATGATATAATTTAAGTGTTATAACATTTTGAAAGGACATTAGAGGTCAAAGTGAAACTCCCTCATTTTCAGATGAAGAGACAGTAGAACAATACATTTCAATAATTTGTTCAAGGTCATTTTAGTTTTTATTGGATGTAGATTGCACATTTTATTCGGTTCCCAAAGTTTCATAAGAATAGTGATATTTTTTTCAAAAGATTTCCAGTCTTGTATAAGATTATTCATCATTTAAGTGAGAGGCATGCAACGTTATCCCACCAAAAATTAAATAATATGGCAATTAAGAGGCACAGCTGAGAGATGAAAGGTTCCTGACTTTCTCTTCTCACACT
The DNA here is from genome assembly GCF_014885135.2 of Alexandromys fortis. Taxonomy (NCBI): domain Eukaryota; kingdom Metazoa; phylum Chordata; class Mammalia; order Rodentia; family Cricetidae; genus Alexandromys; species Alexandromys fortis. The sequence continues at coordinate 15,206,775 of NW_026067911.1, read as the reverse complement.
TCACAACTTGGGTGATGTGATTTCCTGTGACACCTTATGAATATGTGTGTATTACACTGCACTGGCAAGATCACTGATCTAAACCATCTGTAAGCACATTAATGAAAGAGAGAAAGAGAAAATGACGGGGGGGGGGAGTTAAGCACTCTCAGAATTACAATCGTGAGCATGGAGTCAACCCGTAAAAGAAATTGGCATCAAATCTGAAGACCTGAGTTCAATGACCAGTCCTGCATAATGAGAGGCAGGTTGTTTCTGACCTCCAAACTCATGATATGGCATGAGCACATGTACACACATGTGTGAACACATACAGACATGCAAACGTGCACAAACACATGCTCACATGTACACATGTATGCACACACAGATGTTCAAACATGTGCACACAGATAAGCTCATGCATATATAGACACAAACACACACGCACATGCACAAGCAAAATAAATAGCAAATAAACAAAGAAATAAATGTAACTTCAAATACTTGTCAGTTGCTGAGCTGCAATGGTCTCATGTCTAGGTGACTATGAAATCACGAATCAAGTCCTTCCCACACTTGCCACCCACCATTGTGGGAATTAATCAGAATGGCCATCTAACACCTAAGAAAGACGTGGTGACTATGTAATTAATTAGGTGATTCCTGAGGAATTTTGTGGGAATCCTTTTGATTATTTTAATAGAAGAAGTGAGGAATTTGAAAAGAGGTCTGAAAATTCAGAGATTGGTAGGCTGTAGGGAGAGTTGCTATACACAGAAGGGTCTTTTCAAGGGTTCCTAACAGTTGAGTCTGACTTTTGTTTCACTGTCTTAACAAGTTTAATGATAGTGCCAGGCTAATAGAGGTCATTGGTCTGACATCAGGAAGATGGAAATTCTATCCACCAATGCATCCCAGGAAGAAGTGACCTGATTACATTTGAGCAGGCACAGAAGGATAAATGGCACAAGGCAGGAAAAGCAAACTGTTAGGGTAAATGAAATTCAGTGCATATAGGCATAATTTTGTCATTGTGATAAAAGCAAGCCCGTTCCCATTATTCCTCTTGCACATTGCCCATTTCCACTCATCCTATGCCTTTTTAGAAAAGTACCAAAGTGATTCTGACCTGAAGTTTGTATCTTTCCATTACTCTCTCAGAAGGCTCCGTGTATGGAGAATGACTATATCACGTCAGCCACACTGTGAAAGCTCTACTAATGTTTCTTAACAGCACAGGTTTGGGCAATAGATAGAGAACTTTTCATCACTATATTCCTTTATCAAAGTTGTCTTTGAAACTTCAAGAGAAGAATGTTTTGATATTGCCCTTTAGGATCTGTAAACAAAGAGAACTTACCCCTTATGAATGAGCACTTACTCCTGGAGAATACAGCAGCCTGGGGAAGAGAGAACACAAACTTCTTGTGTGTTTAAATCACAGGGTCTCTACGGAGTAAGCATTGACTACTAGGTTTAGATACAAACTGAAAAGATTTTTCCTATTCCTATTTCTTATGACTTACTTATAAAATACATAAGAAAAACCAACATATCCTTCATATGTGTGTATGTAGATTTGTATATAAAGTCCTTAATTATCCTAAGACATTCTCACTTCTTGGCTATGTATAACAGACATCTGGAGAAAAGGATATCAGTCTTGATAGAGGATCTTGATTCCTCTCTGTACCATGTTCCATGTTTTACTGCTCTTTGTTTAGTTAGTACATAATCCTCTGAAGCACATTTTTACTGTCAGCTAAGATATTACCATACAGGTATATCCCTCCTTGCATATGAAGGCCTTTGTTCTTCTTTTAATCTTTATTATTTTTTTTAGACTTTAGGATTCTCAAAGTGCCTTTGTTGAAATTGTATATTGATTACAATGAGACATTGGATTTGAAGATTATGCTATAGTTCATTTTTTTCTGAGAAGCATACAGCTTTGTGAGCTTTCAACATATGAGATGTGGTGCTCCCTGAATGATGTGTTGTGCTCCCTGACACTTCAGGCCACCTCCTCAATTCTACAACTTCCAAAATTCTTCTAACAATTGAGAGAAGAGAAAGGAGAGAAAGCGAAAGAGACAGTTATAGCCAGGTCTACTATTTAATGCAAATCACTTGTTCATAGGTGTTAGGCCCAATTAAGTCCTAGCCTTCAGCTGCTCTTCCCTGTCTAGAGCCTTCTAATTGAAGTTACTAGAAGCTGTGCCTAGCTCAGAGGATCAGAGGATCGGATTTTCACCTGTTGGCCATTGACTGCAGGGTATTTAAGCCTTCATGGTGCTATTAAAAAGGGGGCTTTTGGTACCAGTGTTGGAAGGTCTGTGTGTCAGTCTCTCTCTGTGCGTGTATTCTCAACCTCCAGTCCCTTGCCTGAAGCTCGCAAACTGGATTCTAGCACATAGAGAGCAGACCAGGGTCGCGGTGCGTGGCACATAGGCAGATATAAAATATGAAGACAAATTACCAGTTTCACCAGTGAATTCAATCAACAAGCATTCTCTAGCATCAAATGACACATGATTGTGTCATTGCTTTACTAATTAAGAGATGAATAATATATTATATGGTTATTTTTAAAACTAATTTTATTCACCTGAATGAAGAATATAATCTTGAAAAGATTAGAAAAATAATTTACTTGAAAGTATGTCTATATAGAACAGAGCTATATGATTGAGCGAGATAGAGGAAAACAGCACTTTAATTTTTATCAATTTACTTTTCATTTCTTTTTTTTTTTTTGGGTAGTAACATAACCACACCATTTTATTTCCATTACTCCCTGCAAACCTGCCCATATACCTCTTCTTGCTCTCGCTCAAATTCATAGCCTTTGACATTAATTGTTGTTACATGCTTATATGGATATGCATATACATATTTATTCCTAAGTTGTTATTCTTCGGTCTATATGGTGTTATGTGAATGCATCTTTTCAGAGTTAAACATTTAGTACCGAAAAGCCATTTGGTGTGCTTTTCCTAAATGAAGATCATTTCACCTGCTCTGAGCATTACATAGTTGTTTACATTACCTTGTGTCTGCTTGAATCCTCTAGACACATCCTCCACTTGGTCCACTTTGCTATATCTACTGCTGTAGTCCCTATTCAGCTCATGTTAAAACAATTATGTTGGAAAGGCTTTGTTAATGCTGCTTCTGGGATTCGTAGGAGCCTCAGTCTCACAGAAAATGCTTTGTACCTCTGTATCTTACCATTTTTGGCTCCCTTTTCTGCAATGATCCCTGGGCCTAAAGAGTAGGAATTATTTTGTAAATGTATTCACTGGGACAGGGCTCCACAGCTTTGCATTTGTGTGAATTGTGATTCTCTATAACGGTCTCTGTCTGCTGAAGACTGAAGTTTCACTGATGAGAGGTAAGGACTACAGCATCTATGGATTATGGTTATGTGTTACATATTAGTAAAGCAGTAGTTGTAGGTTCTCCTTTACTTTCATATTACCATGAAGTGTTCTACTTAAAGTAATATTATGAGTAAATTCAACTAACCATTAATAGGAGGATAATGCTGTTTTAACTAGCCTAAACATTCAGCATCACTGAATAAATATAAGAATACAGACAACTGACAACATGCCCATTTTGCGGTGCCATGTTTCCCCTCTGAAGGTTTGTAATACACAACAAACTTATAAAGGTTTTTTTCCCATGTCACATCATATCTGAAATCTTTCCTGATGTTACTAGGCATCATTATCCATCTCAAATTCTTGGCTCCTGTGTGCCCTAATAATTCAGATGTTGGAGATCACTCTTCTTGCAGCTGTGTGTATTAACAAGAAGAAACAATTATTTATCAAAATGCCTCACATCCCTTGCCATTGGTGAAATTTTACTATTTAGTTAGCAGTGAACGAAGGTGAATGGGAAAGAAGCCCGAGTGTTCACATAACATAGTCCACTCACATACCAGTGTGCACAAGAATGATACATTATCTAACTCAGAAGGCTTTCTTTAAAAGAAAATATCAACTACAAAAACACATAGTTTAATTCTAGCATTTTTTTTCACGTCATCTGAGAGGGATAACGATTCTGAACCTGTAATAATATTTCAGAAATGAAAAGATGAAGGTTTCACTTCACAGTTTTGAAATAGTTTCTCAGGAATCTAGCATGCACACACTTAACAAGTTTTTTGCCATTATTCTTTCTAACCAGGTGTTGGTGGAGAATGTCTTCATGGAATGTCCTCCGGGTAGCAGATCTCTGAGCAACATCTTTTTCCTTTTACAAGGAAATGCATCTGAAGTGAGAGTGATATCAGGAGAATAAGGAGCACGTTTTGAGTAAATTGACTGCGGCCATTAAAGATGCTTCACTGCAGTGGTCCTCTCCCTTCCTAATGCTTCAGCCTTTAATACAGTTCCTCATGTTGTGGTCATCCTCAACTATACAATTATTCTCATTGCTACTTTATAACTGAAGTTTTAATACTGTCATAAATATCGATGTAAATATCGGTGTTTTCTGATTATCTTAGGCAACAACCAGAGAAGGGTCTATTGACCCCAGTTGGGGTCTTGACCAACAGGTTGAGAACCTCCGCACTATCTGGTGTCAGCTGCTGCTTGTGAATCCCAAGATTTCTTGACAGGGTAAGACTCAAAAGGAGAAAAACAATGGGTGCTTCCTAACTTCTCTAGTTAGGGCATTGGCTTTCAAATATGTGTGTCTAAATCACCAGGACTGATAAGTGACATGTTCTGATCATTACTGCCAACATTAGCAGTAATTAATTAGATGGGCTTGCCTCCCTCGAACAGGCCTTTTCTGAGGAGGCTGCGTTTATTTTTCCAAGCTGATAAGGAAGAGAAGGTTCTTTTTGGTTAAGTCAGGATCGTGTGACCTGATGCCCGATACATTATCCGTGTCTGGGAAGATCAAGAAGGATGGGGTGAGAAGTGAGAGGCAGAAATCTGCAGAGGGTCCCTACCAGGTTTCACTTATAAATCTTTCAAAGGAAACAAAAAAGCAAATAAAAACACAAACACAATCAGAACTCTGCAAAACCACAGTGTTTAGCCTCTGGTCACCCAAGTGTGAGCCTCCAAGTTGGTATTAATATGTTACAATATCAGAAGAAAATTAAAAGCCCTGCCTAATTTTGGAAGTGAAGACTTGGGATTTACTAAGTTGAAAATGGCGCATCATCATTTTCTCCCTCAGAAAAGCTTCCTTAATTTATCTTCCTGTCCTAACAGAATCTTAGACCAACTGCATTCATCCATAGCACCTACCAGAAAAATGGGCAGGAAGAATGTAGTTGTGTGTGTGTGTGTGTGTGTGTGTGTGTGTGTGTGTAACATAAGCCTACATAAGGTTACTTTTGTGCTCCCTATGAGTAATGGGGGAAGCAGTCAATTGGATCACAACATCTGACATTTAAGAGACAGAACATGCGACTAGAGTTCAGATCTCTATGAAAATAAAAGCTGATAAGTGATCTCATTACTTCATACTACACAACCATATGCCTATGTTTATAACAATTTTTAAATAAGTGACTTACACGCCTTTCCCCAGTTTCCCATTGTTAGTTGATAGTCTTGATCACAGAGTCGCTTTACCATGGGACTGCTGTGTCTGGTTGCAACAGTTCTACTAGTTAGGAAGAGGGAATAAATATGATCGATTCTCTTTTGTTACAGTGAATCAAAATAGTGAAAATCATAATCCTGATGACTTTAAAAATATGTATTGGAGTAGGAAACGTAGAAATCCTAAATTTGCATTAACAATAGTCAACATAATTATGTTTGATCTTGTATTACTTAAACATTGTACCATAAAGCTTTCATGTTTTTGCCTCTTCAGTTTTCCACTCTGATTAAAAACATAATTTTCTAAGAATTCCTGTTTCCACAAAGCTTGCCCAGTAGTTACTAAGGTTACCTTATACTCTGTTGATGTATTCAAGGACTAGAAGTCTTTGGCCCTGAGTTCATAAAGTTCTGAGAACAATTTCGGCAAAAGCACGTAACAGGACTGCTACAGTGACCATTAAGGCTTCCTGGAAGACTGATAGTGAAGATCAAGCTCCCAATTTCTAGAAATGCAGTCAGCTTCCTGGGGACAAATGGATCTCCAGTGGAAAATTCCAACTGTCAATGAGGAAAGTGAGGCAGGGAGGTGAATAAAATAACGTGAAGTTCATATAGAATTGTCAAGAGGAAATATATTACATGTGTATTGTCCTCGAGTTAAGAGGTTTGTTTTTCTGTATTTTTTTTAAATCACTGTTGATTGCTATGGAATTCTTGCTATGATCTCAGGATTTTAAATAATACTGTATAAATATTAGTGACTGCATGCTACCAATTATGGAAAATTTACATAGCTCTCTGGATATAACAATTAATTTTTGCATATTGAATAAGCAGAAAATATACAAAATAATTATTAAGATATTTTCTTAGATAACAGCATCACAGAATAATAATTTCAAAATGTGATGAATTTCTAGTAAAGTATAGTGTAACAAGTGCCTGTTAATCTTAACATTTATGAACAAAACTGGAGAATTTATTTAAGTTCAGTCCAGTTTTGTTTACATGGCAATGCTCAGGACTCAAGCCCCAGCAACCTTATGCTGCACAAAAGAGGGCATGTTTATGATCCTAAAACCCAGGATATGGGGGCAGCAGGATCAAAAGTTAAATATCATCCTCAGCTGCATAACAAGTTTGAGGCCAGGTTGGGTTAATTGAAATAGTCTCACTAAAAACATGTTAAGCATAAAATCAAATTACATGTGGAGTCTTATCTGAAGAATATGTATGTATCAATTTCTTATGAAGAAAATAACTTACAGAAATTTTGCTAATAAGAATATTTAAGAAGTCCAAAACTAATCTGTCTTCTGTAACAGAAACAGGAAAACTTCCTGGGGTTTGTGGACAGAGGACACTGCAGGTGAGCCTTGGTAACAATTTTTTTTAACTTTCATAAGAATGTTGCATGAGTGTTTATTCTTTGTTCTACCATTTTGTTTGTGATAACTTCCATATAAAATATATATAGTGTTGCAATTTTGTGGCCAATTCTCTCCTTGAGTGTTTGGAAACCCTGGAGACCACACTAGGCTCCCAATACTTACAGATTTAATTTCAGAGCTTGCCACACAGAAAAGGGTGGCATTTTAGTGAAAAACTAATAAGCAAGTAGGGAAACTAGGCATGTGGTCATGTTGTCTTCAGTCAAATGTGTTTTCATCCCCAAAAACCACCTTCCTTCTACAAGTTTTCCAATCGATCATAACTTTCTTTTTTCCATATTTATTATCAAAGAGTCATTCCAACATTATATTTTAGATTCGGTTGTCATTTACTTTTCCTTTTATAGTTTTTTTGTGGGGGTGGGCACTAGGATCTGGCTATGTTTTGTGCCACCATCCCTGTTTATCACTAGATCATTCCTTTTCTGTTAAATCTCATCCTACTTGACTCACTCCTACCTTCTTACTCTTTTCCTTTCCCTGTCTTCCTTTTGAAAAACAAATGTCACATGTTCTCTCACATCTCAGGCTGCTAGCTCCAAGTCTTCTCTCTTGGAGAACTAGGAATACATCCCCGTGTCTCACAGGTGTTTGCAACTGAGCCATATTTTTAGCCCACAGCATCCTTTTTCTTTTTCTTTTTTAACTTCAATGCAAACAATTTTACAGTCTGCATTAATACTGTCCAAAAATCCTTTGATTATTAACAAATGACCAGAGAAACAGTGCAAAACAAAAGATGACACACAGACAGTGTCAACAGACTGTGTGTGTTATCTGTTTGTTTGACCATGTGTTAATATCTTTTCAGCAATGATGAAAACGCTGTCTGATGCCAACAGCTCAATGCAAAAGAAGACACAAAAATTTGAACAAATAATGAAAAAGCAATTAATGAAAACACATATATTGCTGAAGTCTTAGTTATCTAATGAATAAAATAAAACAATAATCAAACTTATAACATCACTTTATATAGCTGTATATTTATAATATTATTTAATATATGTTTATAATATAAAATTAATATATTGTAATATATTTTACAAATATACATATATAGCAATGTTATAAGTTTGATAGCTGTATATATATACACACACACACACACACACACACACACACACACACACACACACACATATATATATATACAGCTATAATAAAGTGGATATGGGGACAAAGTTAGCTCTGTTTTTGTCAGTGGCTGGATGAAGTGGTTGAGAACATTGGGTTCTAGATGAGGAAATATTCAGAAGAATACTGGTGCTTAGTCAAGTCACTTCCTTCTTCCTTTACAGACCCCATGCCATAGAATGTTAAACCTCTCTGAAAATTGCCTCAGTGACATAATTAGACATGTGTTCTGGATCACTCAAAATCTAGCTAGGCCGTGAAGACTGACCATCACACTATAACATGTTAACAAAACTTATTACTGTTACTCTAAAAAGATGTTAAAATATGTAGAATGACACTAGGAAAATGAATATGCAAATTAAGGACATAAAATCCCTTTCTGTAGCAAATTCTTCATTTCCTTCTGTACTATATGATCATGTGTAAGCTCACAGAAAGCTACCACTGTAATTGGCATTATTTTGTGTTGGAGAGTGCTTACTTTGGATTGGAGAGATGGCTCCAACTCAAAAGTCATTAAAAGTACTGGCTGCTCTTCCAGAGGTCCTGAGTTCAATTCCCAGCAACCACATTGTAGCTCACAACCATATGTAATGGGATCTGGTGCCCTCTGCAGGCACAGCATTGTATACACAGTAAATAATTTTTTTTAAAAAAAAAAGAAAAGAAATGAGTGCTTATGTTGTGTTGGACCCTGAACTGAAGAGTTCCTCAGGATAATTCTTATGAAATCTTCATAATAACCATATGGTACAGATACCAGCCAATACCACCTGCAATGTGACCAATCAATGAGCTCAGACAGACCTAGTTTACAGGTTGGTTTCCATGGGATCCAGAATGTGAATCACAGGTATCAGACTCCAGGCCTACATGCTTCACCACGGTGCTGTCTGGAGGTCAACTGACACTCCAAATTATGATAAAAATGTAAGTGGAGATTGTAGTCACGATGCTGCTCCAAATGGGAGGGCTAATACTGTCACTAACATTATGCAAATTCCCTGTGGCTCGTATAATCACCGTCCTTTGATTCATAAAGGTGATACTCATTATAGCAACGGAAACCTTGACTATAGGGCATCTTGGGTTGCCTGACCCTGGAAAAATGGGGCTTGTCGATGTTTCTTTCGAGTTTGTCCTTTCTCACCTCATTTTGCTAACTCTGTGTTCACCTTTGTCTCTTCTTTTTTCTGCTGTATCCTTGTTTATGAATGTTGAGAATAATTTAACTATGATTTCTTCCTTTCTTATGAGCATGTGAGCTGAGATCAGCTTTCCAGACATATGATCAAATGGAAACAGGATTTAAAAAGGAGTTGGTGCCTTTCTTAACTATGTGTCTATTACATTAAATGAAGATGCACATATAAACATAATATTCACATGAAACATGTATAAACCATATACATAGAGTAGAATATATGTACATATAAACATACACAAATTGGAACATATTAAAGAACTTATGAATATGATAATTTCATTTATGCATGTCTCCAAAAGATAATTGAAAGATTAAAAAAAACAATTAATATAAAATTTGATGACTTTCAGTCACAGTAGGAATTTCTAAAAGCAAAAATATAAATAAATATCAATATAATTATATTGACATGTTTACCTAAGAAACCAGGAAAGGCTTTTAAAGGTATAATGCATCTCCAATCCTCAATGTTTTATCATAGTTCTCAAATGTTGTACCACTTCTGACAAGTATCTAGCTGTGTATTATGATGAATTCTCACACAAAACTCATAAATTTTAACCAAATAATCTTGAACGTGTCTTCTAGATGCAAACCAGAGAGCTAGGAATTGTGTAGGTAGGTGTTTCAACTATCACACACTGTTGCTGTATGAGTTGTTGAATGTGGAGAGGAGCAGTTACACACTGCCAGTAATGTTTCACAAGAAAATACTCTGGAGATAACTATTAGAAGAGTTAGTGATGAACACCCTTTAATTATTTTTCACTACTGTAAAGGAAACATATGTTTATATTCCTCAGATCTCTACCATATATATAATATATATGTGTGTATTTCTATATCAATGTATATGTGTGTATACACACACATACATACATACATATGTATTTCTGATAACACAAATACACCCTGTTCACTCTATTTAATGTTAATATTCATTCTGAATTGACCATTTTTACTGGAAAATCAGTTCTCATGAAGAACTAAATTTCCTGTTCTCAGTGTTCTTTATTTGTCTGTAATACTCTCCAGGGTTGAGGCTCCTGGGCTTCACACTGTCTGTATTAGCATGTTTATTGTTGTCTTTGTCTCATACACCTGACTAAATAAACATGAGCAAGAGCAGGTCAACAACCATCATCCTAACATGAATGCAATGTTTGTGCCTTTAAGTCACCAGACACCTTAGAGAAGAAAGCAAAAGAAAAGTTTCCACAGGCACTCCTGTGTTCAAGTTGTTCCGAATCCTGTGATGGACTGTGTGTATCTGGAAAAGTATGAAATATCAGCTCCTGGTGGATGAGCTTTTCATCACTGATTATTGATCTACTGATGCATTAAGTGCAAGGAGAAGTTTGCAGGGAGCTTATGGCTTATTTTTAAGATTCCAGGTGTTCTGTTCATCTGCATCTGAATATGACACCCACACAAGCATATCGGTTGATTCTGCACCTCTATATGTTATAATTTCTTCTGAGATCAGTCCAACACAAGGCACATCATTTATTCAGGGTGACTTTAGGGTGCTCACTATTTGCAGGAATAGGCATATTGATGATGTTAATTCCAGCACTTCACTTGCTGCAGAACACTTAAATACAGAAGAGGACGACGTGACATTTCCTGTGCATTTTCCATTTCAATGTTTGATTATAGCTTTCTATTTGTGGCAAGTTACTTCTGCAAGATTTCCCAGAATTAATTTAAATTTTTAAATATTTTACTTCTCAATTTCTGCATAAGTAACCGAGCAGGCTTTGAGCATCACTTACCTTTTATTGAAGTAGATAGCTATCATTAGAATACACATAAGGCCTCCAATTTTATTCTAAAGGTATGCTAAAATAGAAAAGAAAAGAGAAAGCACTGAGCAACATCAGGAAAGTTATCATATTCATATAAATCTCCATGTGAAATACAGCTACGGAAGAAGCAGATGGGTCTTTTCACAGTGAGCTGAGCATTTTTATGGTCCACTGGAGCACACAAAGGTTGAATTAAGGAGGTTAGTCCCTAAAGCAAGAGATTGTCTTCATTATGAAGAAGAAAGAATTCAAGGGTGAACCCAAGAGTTTGGTCATTCTGTTACATAAACACCAGATACAAGAGTTATGTGGGACAGAGGTAGGTCCATTCTTCCATTGGTTCTTCGTTTCTGAGGTAAGTACTTGCTACTGCCAGCTTGAAGTTAATATCATTAAAACGATTAACTTGCAAGACCCAAGCTTTGAAATGTTTAATCACCACCCAAATATAAATATAAGACACTTCCATATCTCAAGTAGTAATTTTTGATAAGACATATAGTGACTGCTTAATAACTATTAATAATTAGCAAGTCGAATATTATAAATGAATTTTAAACTACAGGAAAAAGAAATGTCCCTGAAATGTTTATAAAAAGATTGATGAAAGACAAGAGGGTTGAAAATTATCTGAGGTCATATAAAGAAAACATAATATAAAATTTATCAATGCCCCATGGCAAATGTTAGCCAGTTTGCCAAATACAATCATAAAAGTAGTAATTTAGGGGCTAAGAAAACAGCTCAGTGGTAAGAGGGTTTGGTAAGAGTGAGTTCACACCTCCAGCACCCAAGTCAAAAGCTGGGAGTGGTCACTCACATCTATAAGGCCAGCACTGAGGATAAAGGGCAGACGAAGGTGGATAACCAGCCTAGCTGCAAAGAGGTGGGCTGCACAGTGGGCTGCATCACTTGCCTCCAGGGAAAAAAAAAACAACAAGAGAAATAGAGCAGAATATCCAACATTCTAGCCTTCCTGGGAAAGCACATGGGTGCATACAGGACTACCCTCCAACACAATGACACATGATATACACATGAGTCTCCAGAAACACAATCAAAGACTTTGTGTTTCAAAATAGAAATATTATTGAGCAGTGGAATTACACTCTATCAAAATAAATAAATTCAATAACAAACTAAAACATATTCCACATAATTAAAGAACAAATGCTATACCGAGCATAGCAACAGAATCTTTTATTCTTTTATATATTTTTAAAATTTCGTTTTTAAGATTTGTGTCTCTACATAGCTGGCTGTTCTTGAACTGAATATGTAACCCAGTCAGGCCTCAAACTCACAGAGATTCACCTGCATCCTCCATCCAAGTGTTGGGAGTAAAGGCTTGCACCTGATGCCCAGTGTGACAGAGTTTTTTACCTCAACTTTGGAGAAGGGTGGAAGAAGCAGCAGCAGTAATGGCCATATTCCCAGGCTTTAAGAAGGACAGACACGATGAACATTTAGAGTAGTGGAGACTGAACTGCACACAGGATGTCAAATAGGAGATGCAAACAGCCCCTCATCAGAAAAGCCTCTTTTTTCAGGAGATAGGATCATTACACAGATTCACAATCGGTCAAATGAAGACAAAATGATCTTGTGGTTGTTAACCCATAATCTACAACAGAATGCCCACAACAGAAGCTTCTCAAGCTTAATGCTCAACAATACTCATGGCATCTTCGACAGGGGCAGACTCTAGCTTGGAGAACCACTTCTTTTGTTCATCTGTATGGAGCAAGTTCTCAGTTACTCGATGTCATCAAGAGTGCTGAAATTCAGTTTCGTCTAACTTCCATTTCTGAGTCTCATTCCTTTGTTTTCCCCATATCTACAGTTAAGGACTTCAAAGTAATCTATAATATTTGGCATCATTTTATTTGGACCTACCGCTAATATTGACTTTTCTTGTCTTCCTTTTATACATCACAAATATAAACCGGTAAATTCTTTCCAGAATATTTTTTCTTTTCTTTTCTTAGATTCACCAGAGGAATCATTGTCTATGGACACTGGACCATATTAGTGAGAAGAATTACAAGTTAACATTACTCATTGATTCATAGGCTTCAGAATAAATGTGTTAGGGAGCACAGAAACTGTTATCCATATACATCACAGCACAAGTCTTGAGTGATCAAGTCCCCGTTGTCAATGAGAAGTAAGAATTTTAAAGCAATTTTTTATTCTCTGAGCCGGAAACCTCAATCCTAGACCTTAAATATTCAGCAATCAATGTATAAACAGTGTGTGTACAACCAGGCTTTCTGTGTTTATTTGTTGAGCATAGGCAGAGAATATTTAATACAGTTCATTGATTTAGGATTTTGGAATATAAAATGATAGTTAACATCAAGTCACCATGTGCATTAGTCATTCACAAACGATTATCCTGGTTCCTTAAGTTTGGGGGACAGACCTAGACTTCTTGCCAGACACAAAGGTCTTACATGTGTCTACTCTCTCAGTGACTTTGAAATCTGTTTTTGATAGTGGTCACCTTCAGCACTATCTCAGTTCGGTCTTTTAGTTAACTTGCTGGAGATTTTATACTAGCATTTCTATGTTACCTTGAGTTTTCTGTCACGGAGATGGCTTTGCTCATCAAACCTCATGTATAGCTTCAGATAACTGCCAAAGTTTATTCTGTATGTAATTGAATGCAGAATTTCTGGTTTGATTTTTCTAACTAGGGGACTAAATCTTTTCAATGTTAATTAAAAGTCTGATGCACATTCTTATATAATGATTCCACTTTCACTAAAGTAGTAATTTTCATTTTCTTCAAGAATTTTGCCTTTGCATTCACGACTTGCTTGCCTGGCACTAGAGGTCTGGATCTCAGCCTCTGTTGGCCTTTAGCATTCCTTGATCAGAGCGTAGGCTCATGGACTTGGTATAGGATTATTCATTGGCCTTATTTTAAATAATTGTGTATAGTAGGAAACAGGTGGGCCACAGCAAAGTGTGAGAGATCAATGAGGTGGCTGGTATAGTATTATGAGAACCTAAAATATTAAGTTTTTTATTCTCCACGGGCAGAATAAAGGGTTGAAACTGCTACAATAGTAACAGGAAGGGCCAATGGGCACTGATCACCATAGCAAATATAGCAATCGTAACAGAATTAGAAATATTTTGATAATTCCCAATATGTGACACAGAGACATGAAGTTAGCACATTCTGTTACTCAAAAAAAAATAATCAAACAAGCAAGTAAATGATGTCAGTGGACTTAAGTGGCACAAGGTTGTCATGAACCTACAGTTTAAAAAATAAATTTAGTATTACAAAGTACAATAATGTGAAGTGCAGAAGCAAATTGCATGCCTACCAGAGAGATTTGACTAGATAAAAAAATAACATTTTATGCAGGTTCATTACAAATAACATTTAAGAGTTTTCTTTTCTATACAGATTTCCAACACACTGCATATGCATTTTATCCTTTGTATAACAGTCACTCTAATGACTGAGGCTGCCCATATAATTGTGGGTTTTGTACTACTAACAAGTACACATGGTGACAGTTTTCATATATGTGCTGACTGAAACCTTTTCTGAAGTGAGGATACATAGGCCTTTGCCTGTTTTCTTCTTGCCTACATGTTTTCTTACCATTGAGTTGTTTGAGAGCCATATATATTTTGATCCTTAGCCCCTTATCAGAGACATGACTTGCAAAATTTCTCCTAACCTGCCAATTACCTATTTATTCACCTTGGTATGACCAGTATCAGAATTCAGAGAATTATATAGAAAGGAAGTCTTAAATAGCACTAACTTGTTAATTTTGCAATACATTAATGTGCTTGCCAAGAAACTTGGTATAGACATAACTGTGTAGTCAGAGATGTAACAAATAAAGAAGGATTCAGATTTAAAAACAATTATTTGAAAGAAATTACCCTTTGTTAATATCACATGATCATTTAAATAATTGACTATTATGCTTATTCAAAAATTTATTTTGTGTTGCCAGTATTTTGTGCTAGGTAAATATATTTTCTATAACATATTTTTACAAATTACACGTTTTAGAGAACATTTTGGAATTTCTTACAGTGATTCACCTGTTACATATTTATATATGTTCACATAAACCAAATTCTGTGTTAACGATAGAATAAAGGCTTTATTTAAAAACTAGATTGTGCTTTTTTAAATCTACATGAAGAATTGCACATAACACACCAGATCATTCCAAATATTGAAATGCATCTGAACAGTGGCATACAGTAGTGTGCTTCTTGGTTGTCATAGCAACTACATTCCAAATTATGGCATCAAATCTTCATTTTCTATAGTTTTTCAAAAGACAAGGATGTATAAAATATCAAGTTCTATAATTCTTTTTTATATCTGGTTCAGCAAATGTTAATAAATTTCACATGAGGAAATACAGAAGAAATAAAGGGATATATATATTATGGGTACTGGAAGTGTACAGTTTAGACCCGGAGTAAAAATGAAATGTATTCATTCATTCTTAACAGCCGAGAATTGAGAAAGTTGTATATTAGCTTTTACCAAATCATTTTTCTCTTCTGCTTACAAATTGTTCTCTGGTCAGGAACTGGATAAAGTTTCTGAAGATGTGGCAATTATGATCATATGTGTTTATATCTTATCCTCCCTCATCCATGCCATAAACCACACAAGAACTTGGCTTCCACTAATTTCCCACATTTACTTTTGATACTCAAATGCCTTATGTGCTAAAAATCCATTACGCATAAACTGTTTTCTGTGGATTAATGGCTATCTCTGTACTGGAACAATGGAAAAGACAGGCCAGTATGTTGCTTATTGCAAATACCATACAAAAATGTAATGAATTTTTCAATTTTAGTGTATTTTTTACATACAGCACAAAGTTTTTGTTATGGAATTAGGACATCCTTTTTTAGTACTGCATACTGAATGAATTCTAAGCAATTACTTTACTACTCTGCAACACAACCAGACTTTTCAACTGTATTTTGAGGCAGGAGGACAGACTATTAATCTGTGATCCTACTGTCTCAACCACCTAAAAAAATATAAATATAGGCATGAGGCACCATATCCTTTGTGAAATTCTAATTATGCTAACAAAATATCTAAAAAAATGAGCTTTGAAAAAAAGCTAAAAACAGATTTCCTTTGATTCAAATTATCTGTTTGCTGTGTAGGTAGAGACACATGTTGTCATGAGGGCAGGACAGAGGTGAATGTGTATAATTCTCAAGAGAATTTCTTGCATTTGGTCTCTGTGGTGATTTTTTTTTTGCCCTGATGAACAATAAAACTCTATCTTGCATGAATTTGTAGATAATTCCATAAAACTAGGTACCATGTTGTATATTTGTAAAAAGAAAATCACAGCATGGGAGTTAATAGATGCTAACATAGCTTTGTTATTCATGACTATTTTCTTCAGAAATAGTATACCATAGTATACCAATATATATATACAGGTAATTGGAAGATAAATTTTGTGCATCAAAATTGGCCTTTTCTAGAAAAAATGTTCTATGAATATTTCAGGCAATGCAGGGCAGAAAGTGGCAGCATCAATTTCCTCTTCAGTAAGGAACTGGAATCCAGCATGTCACAGCATGCAGTGGTATGCTGACAGAGACAGCCTCCTCTTCTATCTCTGTGACTGTGCACAGCTCGGGAATGAACCATTTGAGCTTAAGTTATTGGTTCTCTCGCTTTTCCTATTTTGCTGAACTCACTATTTTAAAAAAAATTCAAATCAATAAGCTATTCAGGCAAACTCTGCAGATAGGACTTTTTATTCTTAAGTCTATTTGACATATGGTGGGTTTTAGTGGGAATCTAATCAGAGGAGAGGCCCGTTTCCAAGCAGGGAGCTTCAGGCTAAGATTTCTCATACAAGTCCGTCTAGAAAATATTCTCCTAAAATATGACTCTGCTATAAACAGTGGAAAAATGAAGTTAGGGTCAACATTCTAATTAACTGTGACTCTGTTGGTATGCGAATGCATGCCTTTATACAACAAAACACAGTATCAAGCTAATCTTGATCATATATATTAAAACTCAGAAGTATCTTATGAGTGGTAAATATTGTAGTAAAACTCATCCTATAATGCCTACACTGGAGCAAGCATTTTATAATTATCATTCTTGGATTTCTTCCATCTCCCCCATCTGTTCTCAGAGCATTGGCTTTGGACTTTCCTGACATTTATACAGTTATCGGGACAGCAAGAAAAGGATTGGAAGAAAAGACGATTTGCATGAAGAGGTAAAATTGCTCTGAGCAATCATGTCAGGAAGGTTATAAATATGGCAATAGAACAAGTGTACTGGTCATTTAGGAGCAACTACACAAATTAATAATGATCCAAGCAAACAGAAGACTGGGAATGGTGATTGTTTCTTCTCTAGATATTCAGCTAAAGCAGCTGCCCTTTGGTTTATGTAATTTTATCATTATTCTGTGACCGCTTTCAGTCTGAATTATTCATTCATCATAAACTAGCGGTAAAGACAAGTCTTTCTTCAGTTAAAAATCTCTCAGACATTAAGGTCGTTTAAATGACCCATAGAGTTATTCTTTTCCTCTCTCTTTATTTTTTTAAATTTTCCTTCTTTCTCCATGTTATGGTTTGAATAGTTGTTGTTCTTGGGCAGACCATGTCTTGTGAGTCTTGAATCTCAACTTTCAGGAATGCTGTATGCACACTAATGCAATAGAGTTGTCTCAGAGACATGTCCTTGAATGGCCACTAATTTATTTTCTCAGCTCCCTGCTCATCTGGAGAGAGTTTCAGTGAAAGACCCGTAATGAAAATAACAGCAGTGTTGTTGGCTTATGCTGTGAAAGTTACTCCAGATGGCTAAATTTTTCTGAAAAGTGTATTTACGCATATCATTAACTTCCCGGGTTACGGATTCATATGTGAAGTCCAGGAATAATGGCGTGCTAATGTAATGTTTTGATTTATATCAAGAAAATTTATATTGTTACCTATAGAAACTCAATTTTCATATTTAATATTTTGTATGTGTGTATATAAGTTTATGAATATTAATCCTCACCAGTATATATGTGACTGTGCAGGGGAATGCTGGATGACAAGCATGGGTATCATTCCTCAAGAACTGGTAACAAATATGATTTTGTAATATGAAATTTTCTTAGACCAATGAAGACTCTGTAGGGATACTTAGAAATATGGTTTCCTCTACCTCCCCGTCTTGGGATAACAGGTACATATTAAAATGCCTGACTTTTCTTTTTGTGCAGGTGCTGGAATTTTAAAGAGTTCCTCATATTTGAGTAGCAAGGGTGGTAAAGGGTGTCAGCCTTCCCAAGCCTGGGTCATCAAGGTCCACTATGCCAAGGAGAGTTATGGAAGGGGCCAGCTCAGCATGGCCCTGGTACTTCAACAAATGGTCCATCATATAGTTCCGCATATGATTTGCATGGGCCTCTGTGCTAACACAGGAAACGGACACCAATATGGACCCTAGCTTGCAAAAGGATCACAGACTGGATCATGGCCATCAGCATCAACTTGAATCCAGATGTTACCATAGTCTGGATGGCAGTGCAAGCCTCTCAGATGAACATGGGTCCATTAGTAGCAAAATCCCCAGACTCCACTGGACTCAAGTGACATCTCAGACCGTGGGCAGTCACATCGCCTTTGATGGTAACAGGAGTGATGTGGGAGTGATTTCTTATTAATAAAGAAACTGCCTAGGCCCCTTGATAGGCCCACCCTTAGGTGGGTGGAGAAAACAAAAGAGAATTCTGGGAGAAGGAAGCTTAGTGAGAGAGTCGCCATGATTCTCTTGCTCCAGACAGACGCAGGTTAAGATCCTCCCTGGTAAGCCAGCTCATGGGCTACACAGAATATTAAAAATGGGTTAGAACAATATGTAAGAGCTAGCCAATAAGAAGCTGGAACTAGCTGGGCCAGGCAGTGTTTGAAAGAATACAGTTTCCGTGTAATTATTTCGGGCATAAGCTAGCCATGCGGGCGGCCGGGTGCCGGGGACGCAGCCCTGCCGCTCCTATTTCAACACAGGAGCTATGAAAATCAACACAGCTTCTGGTTATGGCAGGAACACATATTTTAGTAATCTTTAAAGCAATACTATGTCCTTTGATTTTTTTTTGTTTAGTAACCATAATTTACAAGGTATTTGGGTCAAACACATCCTTCTTGTTGAATGAGTTAATTGTACAGTCAAAGCTTCAAAACATTGATGATACACATTAAGAAATAGAAAATGCAGGAAAAACATTTTATATTCCTGGATTAAGAAAAAAAATTAAAGTTTCTCTAGTATGCATATTTTTCTTCAAATTCCTTATCAAAATGCCAATGTGCCGCACACCATGACCCCGGCCTGCGCTCTATGCGCTACACCCCAGTTCGCGAGCTTCGGGCAAGGGGCTGGAGGTTGAGAATACACACGCAGAGACAGACCGACATGCAGACCTTTTAACACTGATACCAAAGCCCCTCTTTATTAGCACCATGTAGGCTTAAATAAGCTGCAGTCAATGGCCAACAGGTGAAAATCCCATCCCTTGATCCTCTAAGCTAGGCACAGCTGTAGTAACTTTAATTAGAAGGTTCTATGAGGGAAGAGCAGCCGAAGGCCAGGACTCATTAATCCCGACACCAATGCTTATCAAATTAAGAAAAAAAAATCAAATTTCTCATGTAGCATAGAGATATCTCATGTAGTCAATGAAAGATTGAGAAAGAAAAAGATAGAAATATGTCATTTTAAAATCGAGGCCAGCCTGGTCTACAAGAGCTAGTTCCAGGACAGGAACCAAAAAAAGCCACGGAGAAACCCTGTCTCGAAAAATAAAAAAAAAATCTCAAAATAGGTTATAAAGTCATGAAAACTATAATATTCAGCTACTGCCAAAACAAACAAGCAAACAAAAATAACATGTAGACCCAAGAAACAAAACAGAAATCTCAAAGCTAAAGAAGTAGGTAGAAGTAGGTATCCACTCAGGGGACGTCTGAGACAGATTTCATGAATACACAGTAATGAGAATATTCTTCCACACAAATGGTGTGAAAACTGTGATATCCATATTTTAAAAGAATGAAATAAGACCCAGATGGTGGTGGCACACACCTTTAATCCCAGCACTTGGGAGGCAGAGGCAGGTGAATCTCTGTGAATTCAAGACCAGCCAGATCTACAAGTTCCAGGAAGGCTCCAAAGCTACAGAGAAACTCTGTCTTGAAAAACAAACAAAAAAGAATGAAATTAGACTCTTGTAGTATATCAAAGACAAAACCCAGCCAACATGATATACACAGATGACATATAAGTATGAAAGTCCTAAGAAAAACAAGGAAAGTTTCTCAGCATTGATTTGTCCAATAAATACACCTGACACCCACAATCCAGCCAACATGCACAAAACAGACAGCTATAATGATATGAAAACAGAAGTCTCATTACAAAGAACTAGTATCTTAAAAAAGACATCATTGCAATAGAAATTTATGAGTAGTTTAGTCACATTTTGATATTCAAAAGATACGAATAACTCCTACAACTCAATAGAATGAAACATCAATACCTTGACTAAAAATGAACAAATATATTTCTGAGAAGAAATGTAAATGAAAATAGCTAATAGATGATTAGGAGCATTACTCAGAAAAATATAAATAAAATCCACATCCTACTATCACCTCACGGATGTCAGTATTGCTAATAAAAAGATAAGAAGACAAAACAGTAAAAGGAAAAACCTGTTGGTAAAACTGAAGACATTTGAAGCCTTGTTCATTATTGGTAAAACACAGTAAATGCTACAGCTATAGTAGGGAACACTAATGGGAGGATCAACAAATTTAAAATAGAACTTTGGGGAAGTGTTCTCACTTCCGGATATAGATCCAGAAGACCTGAAATCAAAATTCTGAAAGAAATGCTCCTCTTGACAGTCATATACTTCACAAAAAAAATTGTATGAAAATGTGAGTGATCATTTAGAAACAAACGAACTACAAATGTTTAACATTACTTATTAGAGAAAAAAGAAGGGATAAGGAGGATATTCAGTGAACAGTGTTTTTTCTATACATGCATGCAGACCTGAGTTCCAATCCCAAGAATCAATGAAAAGGCCTTCATAATTGACAAAAAAGTATGCCAATATGAAAACCCAAAGCTACATTACAAAACTTACTCACATGTGCTCTAGTAAATACTGTTATTCTGATGAAAAGATACTGGTTCTCCAACAAATGCTGCCACAGGCATCACCATTTGCTTCTCATTTACTCCTGAAATTTTTTGGTATTTACACTTTATCTTATCAACTTTAAACTAGAAATAATTATCTCTGTTTCTCAAAGTTAGGAAACATGCATCCCAGAGGCCCAAAGGCATCTTGCCAAAAATGAGAGAATAAGAATACAAGTTTTATTTTATGTGACATTATGCCAATTTCTCTCTACTGATCAGTTAACAACCCATCCATTCTTAGATCAACAGGATGAGATATTTAAATGCTTAAGTCAGTACATTTAATTCATTTATAGCATCCCCAAATTTATCGACATAAATTATCCATTTGTTATGTTCATGGAACCATAGGCTAAGAATTAAGTTAGATAGCATTCCTAGGGGATAGATCACTGAAGAATTTCGGTTTTATGTGGCAAAGTCCGGGAAGCTGAGGGCCTGAGTTCCCGAATATCTCACTAATTTGTCTTGTGGTTGATACTGGCTTATGATTAACAAAGATGTTCAGCTTCTTCTTGGACCCTGAACATCTTTGCATTAAGTGGCTGCTTTCAATGGAAGCATATTTTTAAAAAGTGATGTTTAACAGGACCCTTGGCCTTCCAATGATTTGGCTCCTCAAGGTGCATTTATTTTATAGTCTAGTGATTGACATAGTCATAATTACACAGTTCAAGAGAAGAGGAAATAGACAGCACTAAAATTGTTTCTAAATTGACATTTATTTATTTTGTATATAGAGAGGGTGAAGGTGTGGGAATGCTGGACCTGTTTGAGGTCAGAGGACAATTTGTGAGAGTAGGTTCTCTGCTTAATAGCACATGGGTCCCCTGCTTAAAATCATGTCTGAACTGAACATTTTAAAGGGAAGTGCCAAGATTCTGAAATGACTAAACTAACCCTCACAAAGGCCTATCATAAGTCCCATACATACTTCTACAAACAGTAATTATTTTAGGCAAATAAGTAATATGAACATATACACTGCAAATAAAATCTTTAGTGTAAAAAGTATGAGAATTTCCCAAATGTAAAATAAATTTAAGAACCTGAAAGACATTGTATAATATTTCACATCAATTATGCCCACTAAACTTCTAAAAATGATGGAAACATTCATTTTGTCTCTTCTAAAGGTGACCTTCGGTCATTCTTAACTACTGAATATTGAATTTGTCTAGAAAAAATAGATATTCATCTTTATACTTATCTACTTGTATTACATTTGTTTGTAATGCCCAATCATTTTACAATGTTTGTTTCTCATTTGGAAAGATGAAAGTATTAAATAAAGATCACATACACAAGGGATTAGAACTTGTGTAGACTTAAAAAGAATATGTGAAACCCACAGAAAGATTTCATTCTGCATATACTCATGCATGAAATGAGGCTTGCTCATACATGTGTATCTGCAGGTTCCTTCTTATATTTCTACTTTATTTCTTGAGATAGAATTTCTTACTACTGGTGTTTGCAATTGTGAAGAGACTGGCTGGCTAGCAAGTATCCCCAAATACACCTATCTGGTCTTCTGTGCTGGTATAGGCACTACAAAGACACACACTCTTACCTGGATGTGCTGAAGATCCAAACGTGGGTGGAATGTTTGCACAGCAAACACTTTATCCACTCATCCACCTCCCCACTCTGCAAATGCATTTTCTATTACATTGAATTTCCAGTAATATGTTATACATATATAATTTGCTTTTATGTTGTACTGTATTTTAAAGACAGCCAGTTTCAATTCACATTTTAAATACTTTTAATAAACTTCTTTTAAAAAATAAAAAATTAAAGACTTAAAATCACATCATTTTACTCCTTTCTTTTCCTTTCTTGTATCCCTCCTATGCATTTCCCTCACTTCCTATTGAAACCACAGTTCCGTTGTTTTATATATATGTGTGTGTATACATATATGTAATGATATATGTATATGTAACATATGTGTAATATGTGTATGTTTAATCTTACCCCAACCCTTAGTCAATAAAAACATCTGTGAATAGGTTGCCCTGTTTGTGGGGAACTTCCCATCATCCATCCCTAATTTAGTAACAAATCAACACCATTAACACTCTAAATTGACAAAATGGGGTGGTTTCAAGTAAGCTAATGTGACTCATGTTACAATTGCTGTGAATGATTCCTGTAAATTGAAATACCAGGTAGACCGATTAGCATAAATGTTGACTGAAAGCAATGAATGAACAAGGAAGTTCCTCGCCTCATTGCTCAGAGTACTGATTGTAAACTGGTCCTGGGCCAAAGGAAAGAACTCTTTCTCTATAGACTATAGTGTAGCATCTGTGTTAGGCCTTGGATTATTCTTTCTAGTGTCAAGAAGTATGCTGCCATTCCAGACATTGCTCACATGTAGAATATTATTCACAGCTTCACAGCACAAGCGCTAGACTTTTCTTCTTCATTCCTTTTAAACAACGTTTTCCCATAATCCTTTAAAATGGCTCCTAGGACTCGAGTTGCGCTGACTCACAAGCTTGTGTTTAAATAGTTGGAGGCAAGGGAAATTAAATTATCATGCCTGGCTTAGTCTAATCAACCTTTGTCCCCAGGGGCTGAAAAAGGATCATAATTAACATGGCCACCCAAAATGTGAACAGAATGTGGATTTTGTTGGCAAATAAGAGGGAAGAAATGCATCCCACAGGACAGAAATGGGCCTCTCAAAATGCAGTGCTACCCAGTCACCCAGGGATCCTCTAAAACTCAGGTTCTTGTTTCATTATGCATGACACACTGGTACGTTTAATGTGTGGGGCACATGGAAATAAAAAAGGAACAAACTGCCAACTAAGCTGTCTCAGACAGTAATCTTATGATGACATTTCCTTATTTGTTTTATTGGTGATATTTTCAAGATACAAAAAGGACTGAGGTTAATATCGAACATGTAAATGGTAATGAAGGGGCTGAGAATATGGCGGGTCAGTAAGGCACTTGTTTTGCAAGCATGAAGACACGAGTCTAGTTTCAAGAAGCATATACAAATGTCAGTACTGAGGTGTGAGTGCAGGATGCTGTCAACTGAAGAGGAAGACAGGAAGATCAGGAGGTTCACTAGCCAGCCAGCCTAGCTACATCTCCAAGGTACAGGAACTGTTAAAAGAATTGTTTCAATAATAAGAAGGTCAGTCTATTGATTTAAGACTGGCTAGGGCTATTGGTTGTTTTCTTCAGAAGCTTCAAGGCGCCTTCTGCTAAAATGGAAGCAGGTCCTTAGGAATCAGGCATTTGCATCCTTTCTAGGCCAGGAGGCGTCGGGGCCCTTAAGCTAAAATGCATCGGCAATACCTTACCTTCGACCTGTAGGGGGAAGCCTCGGACAATTGCAACAGTTTATATCGTTTTGGGAATTTCTTGGACAACCTTGACCAACAACTCAAAAGAAGACTTCTCATGCCCGGAATTTTTGTTACACGGTCTTTGGTTCTTTGAGGGAGCAATTTCATCTAAACTAAATAAACGTTTATAGACTGACTTCTCTCTCTCTCTCTCTCTCTCTCTCTCTCTCTCTCTCTCTCTCTCTCTCTGTGTAACAACAATTATTGTAAAAAGAGCATAATTTAAAGGGACCAAGGAGCTTCTATGACAGGGGTTATATTACAGGGTTTGGAGGGTGAGAAGGTAAGGAAAAGGGGAATAACATAATTATAATATAATTTCAAAATATATTCAAAAATATTTCAAATAATTAAAAATAAAAAGGTAGATCACATCTTTGAAACAAGTTTTGAGGTTTACATCCAGCCTCTATGTGCACACTAACATAAACATGTAACCACAATGAGGGAGAGAAAAAGAAGATTTTTCTGTGTAAATTAAAACAGACACCAACTCAAAAGAAAGCACATTTCCCAGTATATAGTATCACTTTGTAACTATATGTAAGATGTTCTAAGCATCAACATAGGTACACAACCTTACTTCCCAGTGAACAATGTAACAGAAAATATGTGCGAAGTACTGTGATATATAAATAAAACTGATTTATGAAGTTTGCATACCTTGATTATGAATCAAGATTGTTTTTCTATTTTTGCTTATCATGAGTATCTTAAAATTTACATATTTTAATTAATTTGTCTTCATACACTCGATAAGGTGCTGAATTTTCCACTTTACTCAAACTTTAGAAACTGACTTGCAATCTGAGTTGCTTTTGCTAAGGAACTACTTATTTTATAATTGTCTAGCGATTGTGACTTATGACCCAAATATTTTCAGTGCCTCACTGAAACAGTTTTATGTAGATGCAAACCCAGACCTTAGATTTTTTTGGAAACTTGGTACAAGATCCATTTACTTCTAAACACGCTACCCACTAGATAACAAAATTTCTTTTTAATTCCTACACCCCAAGACTTAGAACCCTGTGGTGTCATTTGGAAGTCCACAGCCAGTATTTCTCTGTGACCAGTCCTTAATGCAGTCCTGTCTAGGTTAAGTGCACCCCCTAGAGCCTGTCTCAAAAGCCTGCTTCCTCTCCCTCTGCTGGCAGTCATCAGTACTGACAACCCTGTAATTTTCCTCCAACCACACTTTCTCAAAGTTTCAAAATTCAAAGTAGGAAATCTATGGCAAACTATTCTTCAAAGAGAAACTGTTTACCATGTGTTTGGGGCTTCTAGCTTTGTTTCTTAGTCACGACTTCCAGATTTGTAATGTGGACAGATGAGGACCTCGAGTGTGATCCTCAGATGTTCTTTTTATTTATTTATTTATTAAAGATTTCTATCTCTTCCCCACCGCCGCCTCCCATTTCCCTTCCCCTCCCCCAATCAAGTCCCCCTCCCTCGTCAGCCCAAAGAGCAATCAGGGTTCCCTGTTGATCAAGTGCTGGTGGAATGAATACAGGTGTCTGCACATACAACGCACCAGCCCTTACTCATTTACTCGGTCAAGCGTTACAATCTAGTTAAGAACCTAAAGGAGTAATGAGAATCACCAATCGGAGACGCTTCCACCAAAAACTGTTGTACGTTAGTGTCTACACAGCTGAAATACTTTTTTGTTCTTTCTGTGAAACACTGAAAAACCTTGTTTGCTCCCTGGTATTACTTTGCAGTTTCCTCACTGATGGGATGCATACAGAAAGACCTCCAAGCACACACTTGGACAGGTATTTGTGATGATTAATGGGGACTTTTGCAATGGATCTTACAAATGCAACTTTTTAAAATTTTGGCAGCCTTTATGTGGGCAGCATTCTGCATAGAAACAGGGTGGCTTTTGCAGTACACACAGTTCTCATTTTCCAGTGCTTATTAAGCAAGAAGCATAAAGCAAAATAATGCTTTTTCATTATCGTGATCTATGCTGCTCGGATGCTAAATTTCTAAATGAAGACTCAACACCGAAACCATACATCTCCTTATTAATGCCACATTTTATGATACTCCTTTAATAATTATTTGAAGGAGGAAAATGAAACTGTCTTATAACTAAGTGTAAATATATTGGTGACAGTGTTATTTGGCTGCTACAACAATCTAACATGTTTTCCTCTCATACTCTTCACAATTTAATTCAAATTCTACCCAGTGTGTTACAAAACAGCCTTAAATTAAAATAACAATGGGAAACAACAAATATGTCTGTTGAACTGATGACTCCTAGGTCTTAAGCATCTTCACTCATAAAAGAATAGTGGGCTCCTAAGTCTGAAACAGCTAACATTTGTGCATTTTCTTCTACCGCCTAGAGTGAGACTTTTGCAGACAGGTAGATTCCTTGCCAGTGTTTCTCCAACACTTGCCAGTTTTTGTAGTCAGGCTAAGTATGAACTGAAATCATGGGCACAACTTCCTGGTTCCATCATCAATGAAACTCATGAGCCATTTCCTTCCCTAGCATCTCTTGGTGCTCTCTGGAAATTGAGAACATCAAAGTTCTTGAGATCCATAAGCTATAAGAACATGTTAGTCACCACATAGAGAAAGGCATGCATTGAACAGGAATGTTTGCAATAAGCTAGTTCATAAATCAAAATGACCTACAGTCATTCTGCTTCTAATGTTATGTCCATCAATGAAAGGTGAATTACCATGCATGACCAAGAAATTTCTATGGCCTAGTGACATCATACCTATCATAAGGTCACCATGTATCATTTGTTTGGTTTTGGTGGTTCTGGGGTAAAACACAGGCTATACTACAACTCTTATGACAGTACACAAGGTCATTATGTACAAATTTCTATGACAGTTTATAGTTTTAATAGTAGAAAATAGCGGATCATGGAAACAAATAAATCTAATGTTGTAATGTATTTAGTAGATTTTTATGACATACATATCACTTATTATTGTCTATTAATCACTCATTATCAAGGCTTTCTATATTGTTCGTTATTTTATGTAAAATTTCTGTATTTTTAGTAGTTTTTTAATATTTTGGAGGGTACCCCACCTATTAAAAGCTTATTGTAAAACAGCATGCCATGGTATTCTAGCAGAAGCATCACATGTCTTCTGTACCTTTCTTTTATTTTCTTTATTATTATTATTATTACTTAAAAATTTCCACCTCCTCCCCTCTTCCCATTTCCCTCCCCTTCCCCCCTC
>NW_026067911.1:15153571-15178364 GCF_014885135.2 Alexandromys fortis | reverse complement strand
TTCTTTCCTTCCTTCCTTCCTTCCTTCCTCTTCCTTCCTTTCTTCCTTCCTTTCTTTCTTTCTTTCTTTCTTTCTTTCTTTCTTTCTTTCTTTCTTTCTTTCTTTCTTTCTTTCTTTCTTTCCTTCCTTCCTTTTCCTTCCTTTCTTCCTTTCTTCCTTCCTTTCTTTCTTTCTTCCTTCCTTCCTTCCTTCCTTCCTTCCTTCCTTTCTTTCTTCCTTCCTTCCTTCTTCCTTCCTTTCTTTCTTTAAAAAAATCCTGTAACTCCCTCGATTCAATTAGTGCTTTCCATATGTATATGGGTGTGGTTCGTCTCATGACGCACTGGAAGATTGCCAGTGGTCACACCCTCAAAGAAAACTGACTTTCCATTTCCTAGCTGCCATCAACTGCTAATGTCTCCTTACCTGGTGGTGGAGATTATGGAGCCTGATCCTGATCCATGCAGGATTCACAAAGAGGGTTGGAAGAGTAAGAGAGCCACGGGAATTCTGATATAAAAGTGAAATGGGCGAGACTGAAGTGAGAAAGCCTATCTGAAGGCTGGGGGCAGGTAGGTGGAGAGAGCAATGAGAAAGAAGGAAAAATCTATG
The DNA here is from genome assembly GCF_014885135.2 of Alexandromys fortis. NCBI lineage: Eukaryota > Metazoa > Chordata > Mammalia > Rodentia > Cricetidae > Alexandromys > Alexandromys fortis. Next base: position 15,177,773 of record NW_026067911.1, on the reverse strand, counting down.
ATGTATTTAAAAAAACATCACAGCTAGCTGCGTTATGGTGCTTGCTAACTTAAAAAACCCATGAACAAAATATAATAATGAGATATCTGCATGTAGTAGCTTCCAATCCCGGATCTGAGGAGTCAGAGGCAGGTATATCTTTTGTGTCCCCAGCCCATCTAGCCTAGTAAGCTAGAGAAGTTCCAGGCCATTAGAGATCCTCCTACAAAGAAGAAAGGCTCCTTATAAAGGAAGTATAAAATGGTTTTCAACTTACCGAGTAGCATGCAGAGTCAACACAACCACTTATTTGCCTTCTGTCCAAAATCATGTGTGATGCTCACCTCCCCAGACATAGGAAGTACAAACATTCTTACATACTGTGGATGATTACCAAACTGAGGGACAGATCTAAGTAGTTTTCATCTTTCTAGTGCTGTTAAGAAAAATTAAAACATGAAATGTTTACAGTGATGATCCCCTCACTAAAATGGTTTACACTGCTTTATGCAAAAAATTCTTTTAATAAGCTTTTTATAACACCACACTTATCTGAAACTATTTAAATATCTTCATCATCCTGTTGTTTTTGTTTCAAATTTCCAGAATTACAAATTTTAACTATAAAAAATTTGCAAAGAAATTTGAAGTATTTATGAATTGGAGTCAAATCTGAAATAATGTTTTTAGTTAAATTTGACAGCCAGCTTTCTGCAGTGTATAATAATTCTGAATATCCCTTAAGATGGCCTCTGACAACATTAGATTCTGTCATTACTGATGTAATGGAGCCATCTATGAGGAAGTGATACACACTAAGCCTAATTTTCCTTTCTTTGACAATTTGGAAATATGTGCAGTGTAAAGCAACAAATTATTTTCTAATAGCAATTACAATATTGTCCTTTAATACTTTAGAGAATGCAAAATCATAAAGCAAGAAAGAGTAATATTTTTTAAAAAAACACTCAATAATTACAAGTATGATTAGGGTAAATTTATTTGCCATTCCTGTCATAAAACTATAAATAATAATAAAAGAATTGAAAAAATGTAATTGAAATGTTTTTATTATGATAAACTTAAAATTATTTAAAAATCTCTAAAACTCAAATAAAATAATAAATGGCTACTACAGATGAGTCATGCCAGTGCTTAGAAATCTGCTCTAAAGATAATTAATTAGAAGTGTTGGTTAAAAGAACTTTACAGGCAAAGCAACTAGGATGAGGCAGAGATTGAGGGCAACACAGAAAATCAACATTGAAGCTATAAATCTCCTCCACCCTTCCAAATGTTTGCGTTGCCCCATATAAGATATGTATGGAAAACTCGTACACCTTCTTTCTACGCATTATTTATTTAGTTTTTTTATCTGGGGACCTAGACCACGTCAGTCATCTTCAGAGAGTCCTTTTCTGTTGATTTTTCTTCACAATACTTGGGAAGGACTGTCAGTGTTATTAGCTAAAACACTTTAAAAATAGCAGGAGTGGCATTTGCATGGAGGAATGTAGAATAATCAGAAGAAAGCACCAGCATGTCTTTAATTATTTTGAATTCTATGCACAGAAAAAAAAAACATGCCAGTAAAAACTTTCTAGACTATCTATGTCTCGAAAGTTTAATATTTAGTTCCCTCATGTAACTATTGATACTAAGAGAAAACACAATGGACATGTGAATTGTGTTTGCATTGTGAGTGAAGCAGAAAGTCCTTTAAAAGAGTTTTCCCCAGAGAGCCAGAATACAGGTAGAGCCTCTGGACACCATATACAGGACTGGAAAAGAAGTTTAAATTCAAGAAAGATGCGATGTTTCACTCACCATGTGCTGTATTCCCAACTCAAAGGAAGTCGAGGTAGCAGGACAAGTATGGTTCGAGGCCACCCTGGGAGTCAGTATGAGACTGTGCAAAAAAAACCAATCAGACTTATATTTTATTGAGATCTTCCTGAATGTAAAGTAGACTTATTTTAAAAAAATATATCTTTTTTTCTTTTCTGAATGTGTATAATATCTCTCTTTTACATTACAATTCAATATGCATTCATTTATTTCCTTATTTAACAGTACACTGTATTATGAAGTCTTTCTTTTAAATAAATAGGATTGGGCTAGATAGTATAAACTTAATATCTAGAAAATGCTGTCTGTTTCATTTAAGTTTAATCTACAGACAACAAAGAGCATAAACAGTGTTTTAAGATTAAATGTATTTAGCATTCACTTTTCAATTTCACGTAAAATTTTTGGAATGATGAAATAGTAGAGACCACTCTAGAAACAGCTTCCAGCCACTTCTCCCTAAAGATGATTAAAGTTTTTACAGCTGTGTAGTAAAGTATACTATCTGACAAAAAGACACAGTACCAACCAATCAACAAACAGACAAACAAACAAAAATACCCAAGGAAGTCAATGTATTATAGATATATATTTATCTGTTTATAATGTTTAAATTTGTTGCAAAATGCGTACTGGAAAAGTGAGATGTTTTACAATCTGAATGACTGAAACCCTGTTTTAAGTCTTTTCCTACATGGGATGCACATAAAATAAAGAATAGTATTGTTAGATTTGCAATGAGGGGAAGACGCTGTTCACATGAACCATTTCATTGTACCTGTCCTAATTAATCTACTGGAGAAGTCCATACTCAAGGAATTGTCAAGTGACAATCATGCCAATATCTGAACTAACAGTACAGTAACCTTTACTACTACACCGTAAGATGGAAGATTGGCATTCTCTTCTTTGTTTGTTTGTTTTTCTACCTAAAATTTATAGAGGACTAATTTTAATTTCAATATCAACATAAACACATGCATATAATATAGAATAAGAAATGAAATTTGTTCATTTTATCAGTATTTGATTGTAATGAAATCACAGTCAAGATACTACAAATCTGGGTGGCAACTATCTGCCCCCATTTTCCCACTCTGAGCTAGAGAAAGTGTGGAACATTATAACAGGTATATTTATTTTCCACAAGGCATGCATAAAGATCAAGGAAGCTGAATCTTAACTACTTAACAGACAGCTACTTGCTCTTCAGGGCCCTGATTACCATCCAAGGTGTGACTGAAGATTTAATTCACTGTGCCAACAGATGAGTAAGTACAACATGCTCACCGGGGCTTATTTCTGACTTTCTCATTACCATATCTACTGGCATGTATCAGAATATGCCACATTCTTCTCGAGAGTCACACAAGTATTGTATGTAGGTCAGATATCTCTCTTTGCTTCAAACAAGACTGACAATAAAAACTAAGATAGGATTATTCTAGCTTCAATGGTCTTAACTTTCTTAAAAGAATGAAATAATCCATTGTCTAACTCTGAAGACTAGCAAAAAGTTATCTTTGATGCACAAACTGAAGTATTCCGTTTTCATTCTTTAAATGTTCAAGGTGAATAGCTTTGTTTTCTTTTAGAGATGAGACCAATTACATGCTTTTTCTTCCTTTTTCTTAGTATACACTTTGGGAATTTCAGAAGGAAGCCCTTCAAGATAAATGGAAATTTAAGGTTGAATTTCTCATTTACAAGAGAAATTTTCATTTTTATAAGCAAGGATATGGGCTATGAGTTGAATAATTTAATGTCTGAGAAAATATTTATTTTCTTCTCCACAAAGCTTGGATTTAGATTTCCAAAATACTAGAGCAATATAAGGAACTCTTATATACTTCCAGTTTACTTGTAAGAAGCAGTGAGACGTGTAGACACTTAATCTCCACGAGTTGTTTAGGGAGGACTCCTATTAATTCTTGTTTTAAAACACTAGAAGATTCTTAGAATAATATTAAATTACCCAAGATCTCAGATTATTAAGTATGAAATCATTGCTAACATTCACTTACTCTGTGTGTCCTTCAATAGGTATGATGTTGAGACAGGAACTAGAATTTACTTTCATATAGCTTTTATAAAATTCATAAACAGATCTGCAATTTAATCTTCTTTCATTCAATTAATTACCACTATTTATTTTGTTTTTTATATTTAGTAATTAATTATTATGTGTTTCTTTTAACTTTCAAACAGATAATTCAGTAATTAAGTAAATAACCTGTTGATGATCATAATGGTCAGATTTCACATAAGCATCGTAATGATATGACAATTCAGTATATGACTCAGTACAAGCCAAATATTTTATTTTTCCTATTCCCTTTGTATTTGTTTCTTTTATCAATTCATTATTTTATTATATATTTATCATTTAAAACAAATTTTAAATTTAAATATATTTAGATTATATTCTTCCCCTCTCCCAAGTTCATCCTGATCCTCCCATTTTCCCAAATACCCTACTTTAACTTCTTTCTCAACAAACCCAAACAAATCCCACAATAACAACAAAACTCCTAAATCCTGGGGAAAAAATACTACACCAACCAACAAACAATAAAAAAAACAAACAAACTATAACTAAAAACGCATAAAATAATGCACATATGTACATGCGTGCACACACACACAAACATACGTGAATGCTCGCCAAGTCTACCTACCTGTGGAGCCCATTATTTGTTTGTCATCTACTCAAATGCTCCTGAACATGAAACCTGCCCTGGCACACTTGATATATTCAGTGTCATTTCATTTGAGAAAAAGGATTTTCATTCTCTTGTCAGATATAAACATTAGTTCAGTTGTCAAGCTTTACACTAGTACCTAGGTGTATGTATGTATATATATATTTTTTTCTTTAAAATATATCAAAACAAAATGCAACCATATAAAGCAAAAGAAAAAAAAAACCCTTAATATTGAAGTTGTAGAAGACAAACCAACAGCAAGAAAGGAACCCAGGAGAAGGCACAAGAGTCAGAGACTCATCCAAACTTGATGAGGATTGTATTGACTCTATAGACTATTTTTGACCATTTGCACTTTGTTAATTCTACTGATATATTATAGATAACCAGCCTCTGATATTTACTTAGATTTTTTTCTTCAATGACTTGATGGTTTTATCTTTCAAATACATGTCTATTACTTGATTAGGTAGAGATACTTCAAGATATTTTATATTATTTGAGACCATTATGAAAGGTGTTGTTTCCCTGATTTTTTTCTTAGTTCATTTTTCATTTGTGTATAGGGAGTCTACAGAATTTTGTCAGCTAATTTTGTACACATATATTTTGCTTAATGTCATTATTGTTTAGCAGTTGAAAGCATTGATTGCTCTTCTGTTTGATTTTCAGTGCCCACACAGTGGCTCACCATTGTCTGTAACATACCCATTATAAACTCTGCCAAAATATTTAAAGTGAATTTCATAGATGCTAATAATGAATAGATTAACAGAGCCCACATGTTAACTGTACAAAAACAAGAGTGCTTTTTCCTTGTTATTAGCTAACAAATTTACTAAATATTTTTGTTAATTCACTATTTAAAATTCGTATACCAGATATATATCATGGCAGTTTTGAACAAAGTCCTTTTTGGACATTCTACTACCTTTTTTTCTCCTCCACTTCCCTACACACTAGATTCTGCTAATTAAGCCCGATTTCTGTTTTCCTTTGTGTTACAAATCATTTTGAGTCTCCTCACCTTCCCTCTTACACTTTTGTGCTGTACTTTATAGTTTTAAGGCTCTGTAAATACCATTATACATATATGTATACATTACAAGCTATGGTCTGAATATAAGAAAACATTTTTTTTATCTTTCTGAGTTGGCTCACATCATTTAACATTACTCTTTCAAATATCTATTTTCTGTAATTGTATTTCTCTGTACAATTGATGAATTCATGTTTAGTGCTGTACTATTCATTATAGCAACAAAATTGGAACCAGCTAGGTGTTCACCAACTGATGGAAAATGAGGTGTCATACATATAATTTCTAATCATGAGACACATGGAAATGTCTACCTACAGACATATAGAAAAATACATACAGAGAACACACACACAATGAGAGAGAAAGAAATATAGCCTCCTATGTCCACGTACTGTGAAAGATAGCAACACATTTTAAAATAATATTTTTCTTAATATATAGGCTTACTAACATCAAAAGAATAATGAAGTCAAATAGGAGGACACTCTAAGTAGAAGCAGCAATAAGATGGTTTCTGTGAGTAGAAAGGGATGCTAATGGAGACTGAATACTAGAAGAAATGATTCAGGAAAACCAGATGATGAGCTGCGTTTAGGTGTGGAAATATTATGTTGGATTAATAATTCATGATGAATTGCAAGAGACAAGTTGAGAGGCTCTTCCCTGAAAATGAAAATGGGGGATGTGATGACACGATGCCTTGAAAGATTATATTTCTGTATGAACAAGAAGAAATTTATTTATATACTTATTTATATATTACACTTTATAAGCATATGCTAACTTAAAGCATCATTCCATTCGGTGTGCAGACAAAACTGAGTTATTGATTTATCCACCAATCTCTCTTTCTTTTTCTGACATACACAAACTCACACACATGTGTGCGTGCACACACACAGACACATACACGATTTTCTCTGCAATTTCAAAGTCTTTGTAACAGACTTCTAGGAAAAAAATAATAAAAACAGCTATCAGCATCCACAACGCATACCGTCTAAATTTCTTAGAGGTATTAAGGGAGTCTATTGCCACAGGCTTATCTGAAGATAATAACCATGGAAATTATAGTGAGCAAAGGTATCTGAATAATAAAATATTATACAGAGCTTTCAAAATGAACCTTAAAATCAGTTATCAATGCAACTCCAGCAAAAAAAAAAAAAAAGTAGACTTCTATCATAGAAGGCTATAGAAGATGGCTAGAGAAGCTAGAAGTTTAGAAAAAAAGGAAAAAAAGGTAAGAAAAAAAACCATATCAGCCCAAGAGCTTAACATAATGATTTTTTTAAATTATTGTAAACCAGAAATGTTAAGAGGGCGCCATGTGAAATTCATCAGGGCCTGAATATAAATAAGAACTGAGATGGAAAACACACTAGATGCTTTCTATTATGGGATGTAATCAGCTATTTAATCTCAACCCCACTGTCCCATTTGTTTATGTGGACAATCGGGAGGCAAACTCATTTAAATATGAAAGCACTTAGACATTTAAAAACATAATAAGAGTCATCTGCATTTTACGTTGCAAAATATTTATTTCAACCACTTGAATTGAAACAATAAGAGATGCCATTAAATTATTCATGACAAATATCTCCAGCCAGTTAAATGTCACACACATTTTAATAGAATTTGCTTGTCATAAAGATGGCTCACAGCTAAAATGATAAGTCATACGGTAAATGTGGAAAAAGGTCAGTTAGTTATTTGCTATTTTGAAAGCAACATCTTTTGACACTCATTATCTTGTAGCTGTATGATGCTCTATTGTTTACAGGATAAATAAGTGGAACTTTTTGGCCTATATATCTCTTATTAGGACCTAATAGATATTATATATTTCAGATTTACACTTATAGAAGTTATAAACATGGAGTTAAACAATTTTTTCCAATAGTTGCATAAAGAAATGGTTGGTGGGACGTAGTTGAAAAGCAGACAAAGAAAATAGAAATGTAAAAGAAAGCAAATAGCAATGATAATACTTGTGACCTAGAATTTAACTTAGCAAATTAAAGAGCTCATTGAAATAATTTGTAATCAAGCCTAATTTGAACATGTTTAGCAAATATTGTGGTATTTTGAAATTAGTTAAATGGGTTCATGTTGTAACTAGGACAACTAACTCCAAAAGGTAGCTGAAAGCGGCAAGAATCATTATTACATTATACCGAGTGAAGGCTAAATCCATGGGATGGCAAATAACTTTTAGCATGAGAAAATCTCTGATGGTTTATTTTATGGTTTGCATATGGTCCATGGAATTGTTCGTATTAGACTAATTCTCTCTTTCTCCAAATTCTCCTTCTGTGTATCTGGGATCTAGAACATATGAAGAAAAACCAGAAGACAGTTTGCAAGTGAGGTAAAGTGGTGGCATCTGAGAAGGGATAGTAATCCCCAGTTAGCTGACTGGGCTTCGTATGAATGCAGTCATTTTTGAGAGTGGAGAATTTAACTAGTGCATTAACAGAAACACTGTTGATGGATGAGATGGGGGAGACGTGAAAGTACAAGAAATATTTGTTCTCTTTCTGGTGCAGACCCAGGGATGGCTGAATGCTGAAACTGCCCTTATTCCATTGTCTTAATTTCTCTGGTTGCTGTTGGTGCAGGCAACTGTTTTTGTTGTTTTTTTTTTTCTGTCACTTTTTCCAAAAGGTGATCATATTTGTAAAAGTTTCATTAAAATTGTTTTAGTATTTTTATAATAGCTGTAGCTGTTTGATTGCTGTGCCATATTACAATTAAAACTTGATCAGACACATTAAAATAAATATGTTTCCACTGAATGAATGTCTGAGCCTTCCGATAGTTGCAAATTCAGTGGAAATCTTTGAAAAGTACCCTCTTTAGAAAGGAGGGAATTCACAGGAGTACTAGAGTAGAGTCTGCTGGCAGAAAATTATGGAGTGTACTGACATCTAAGAGGAAGAGAGTTGGTTATAATAATGAATGATCTACAAACCATGAATACAACTGTGCTGAAACCCCACCTTCTTTTGTGTGACACAGGGACACAGAACATAGATTAGATTCTCATCCATAGAACTGTGAGATATAATAACTTATTACCATGAGCTATACAATGGGATGGGCTTTTTGTCTCGGTATCAACAGACAGGGAAGAGTGTGTCTCTTACAAGTTTATATTCCTTCACCGAGAAAACCTTCTAAATTTGCTTCTAAACATTGTGATCTGGAGTTCTTGGCATAAAACGACCTGTGTTTTATTCTCTGTATTGCATGACTCCATAGGACTGACAGGCAGCATACTAGAGTATAAGAAAATGCATAAAAATTGCACAGTACTGCACATGAGTGCCAGCTCTACAACTTGTCAGTTTTATTTAAATACTTATGAATAATTCCCAGTCTCCAATTTACCTATCTAGTACATGGCAATATATGCACACGGATGGGAATAATTTACATTTAAGTGCCTGAAACCACCACTTGAGCTACACATATATCAAAAGTTAATCTCCCAATTCTCTCATCTTCCTGGACAAAACTTCATTGCCTTGCTCCATTTTTAGAGATTAAATTAGTTAAAAATATACTTTTGTTTATTTATTTATTTATCTAAGTTTGGGACTTATTTTTTTCTGAGCATAAACATAATCTTTATTTTAAGATTAGGACCGCGAGGAGTGCACCCACACACTGAGACAATGGGGATGTTCTATCGGGAACTCACCAAGGCCAGCTGGCCTGGGTCTGAAAAAGCCTGGGTTAAAACTGTTTTCTCTGAACATAGTGGACAATGAGGACTACTGAGACCTCAAGAACAATGGCAATGGGTTTTTAATCCTACTGTATGTATTGGCTTTGTGGGAGCCTAGGCAGTTTGGATGCTCACCTTACTAGACCTGGATGGAGGTGGGTGATCCTCGGACTTCCCACAGGGCAGGGAACCCTGATTGCTCTTTGGGCTGATGAGAGAGGGGGAGTTGATAGGGGGAGGGGGAGGGAAAGAGGAGGCGGTGGTGGGGAAGAGACAGAAATCTTTAATAAATAAATAAAATTAAAAAAAAAAAGATTTAGCACACCAACAACGGTAATATTGCTATGGTGTTCATTCTTCCTCTGCTCATGGGTTTATGTGAAAAGTGGGGATTATGAACAAAAATTAAGTTATCTATTCATTATTATGTTGTGTAAGTCTCTCTATGACTTTTTCTGTGTTTAAATCTTTCTCTCTCTTTCTGTATTTGTGTATGTGTGTGTTTGTGTGTCAGTGTAGGGATGCACATGCCCTGACACATGTGGATATCAAAATAATTCCCTCCTCTGACTGTGAGTTCCAAGGATTGAATTTAGCTCACCAGGTTTGTATAGCACTCTATAAACCACTTAAATTGAATTGTCTCTCCACTTCTGGATAGTTTTTTCTGTTATATTTTTCTCTGTGCACAAAGGGTAGCTGAATGGAGCTAATGCCTAATAGAACTCCACGACGTCTTCCTGAATGAAGCAGCAATGATTCTGGGGAGTTTAGCTGGTAGGTAGGGAAAAATATGTGTATTTAATATGGGATAGATGAAGAAAGTTGGTGCAAGGGAAAATTTTGTTTATAGTGCATTCCAGGGCTTCAGTGCAGGTGTCAGTCTTATCATCAAAATATTGACTTACCTAACATCTTCTTGTTACAGATTTTTCCATCTAAACCAGTACATTTATTTCACACCATGTCCACCATGTCTATAATAATGCCTATTGCATTAGGAACTTCACATGTATTCAGCGTATGGTTTTAATACTTATGAATAGGGAACTTAAACAAGTATATTGTGTAGTTTCAACTAATCAGAGCAATGGGAACAGAAAAGTTTGAGTTTAGATTCAGGAAAATGTAGAAAGTATTTTTCTATGACCAAATTTGGAATAGTTAGTTATATAATTATTTCAGGGGGTCAATTTTCTAATGTGTATATATTTCACACTTTCTTCATCCATTCTTCCATTTAAAGGCATCAAGGTTGTTTCCAGGTTCTGGCTATTACAAATAATGCTGCTATGAACATAGTTGAACAAATGCTTTTGTAATAAGATACAGCATCTCTTCGGTATATTCCCAAGAATGGTATTGCTGGGTCCTGGGGTAGGTTAATCCCAAATTTCCTGAGAAACCGCCACACTGATTTCCAAAGTGGTTGCACAAACTTGCATTCCCACCAGCAATGGATGAGGCCAATTAACCCAATTAAAAAATGGGGCACTGAACTGAACAGAGAATTCTCAACAGAAGAAGTTCAAATGGCCAAAAGACACTTAAGGTCATGCTCAATCTCCTTAGTGATCAGGGAAATGCAAATCAAAACAACTTTGAGATATCATCTTACACCTGTCAGAATGGCTAAAATCAAAAACACCAATGATAGCCTTTGCTGGAGAGGTTGTGGTCAGGGGGTCAATTTTTCATGAGCTTTATCTATTGCTATGGGTGCCTCTGGAAACACCCATAACATGTTACATGTGTGACGATAAAGGGCACTTTGTAGAAATTTGTTCTCTGCTTCCATTTTGTGGGTTTCAACAATCAAATTCAAGTCTTCATCCTCGGCAGTAGGCACCTTTACTGGGTGAACTATCTCACCTTGCCATGAGCTCCAGAAATTTATGTCCTAAACTTATGCTTTTATTTCCTATTTTTTAATTACTCAGTGGTTATTTTACTCTTCATGTTAGGCAGCAGAAAGGAAATGTGGAATGGTTTAGCTTTAGCGGAAGATAAATCAGTTTCATCTTATCCTATTTCTCCTCCATGCTGTGACTATTAAGGGGGCAGAGACAGCATGAGGTTTCATTTCTACATTACTTAGGTAGTGACTTTTCACCACTTTTATTTGTCATATAATCTGTGAAAGTCATACGTGACATTGTTGTTTCGATGCTAGATATTGAAAAGTTGTTAATTATCACAGGATAAAGTAGTTGGGTAAAATCCATATCTATGTATGCCAAAGAATCATCCTGTACTGACAAACACTGGGGACATGTCACATCATGTTAATGGATAAGAAGAATCTGGAAAAAATAAGGACTGTTCTACAAACTAGTAATATATTTCATAAAGCTCTCTTACAATAACTTGAGCTAGCAAACCATGTATCCAACAGATATTGGCAGAGCATGCTTTATCAAATTTTATATGAAAAAAAATGAGTGTAAAGAACATGCTGCAAATTAGTAGAGTAAGAGAAAGAGAGGCTTCGCTAATGGGAAAAGGGCAATGGCTTCAGGATTTCCAATAAAAGGACACAAATTTGAGAAGGTAGCTGAGAGATGAAAGCCAACTAATACGGGCCTTGCAGTGAGGATCAAATCAAGTTTATGGCTGTCACATATTGTTAATATCTCCTCTGGGATACTGTGCTGTACAGTAAATCCTTTCAGTTTATAAATGGTCATTTAGTCTCCCAATATGGACTATAATCCCACTGTACTCAGTGGGGATTGTTGAACCTGTCACAGATTGAATAGTGACCCCAATATTTAGATATTGTGACCCCCAACTATTGAAAGATTGGAAGGGAAGCCTTTGGGAGGTAATTTTGTTTAGATAATATCATGAGGGGACAGATTTCAAGATAGAATTAATGTCACACAAAAGAAACAAAGGAACCTACCTTTTCTTTTTTTTAAGATTTCAGGTTTTAATTTATTCCCATTATTCATCTACTCTTAGGTACTCAGTGCCTTTGATGCATTACAGTAAATATCCAAACCCAAAGTTCTGCATTTCTTTTATTAGATTTAAAAAAAAACAATCAAAATTCTCCCTTCCTCCCCTCCTCCCATTCTCTCCAATCACCCTCCCATCCTACCCCACTCTAATCCTAAGAGAGGGTAAGGCACTTTGCTTTGTGGACAGTCCAAGGCTCTCCCTACTACATCTAGGCTGAGCAAGGTATACATCCAAAGAGAATAGGATCTCAAAAACCCAATACATGCAGTAGAGTTAAATCTCAGTGCCACTGCTAGTGGCTCATCAGTCTGCGCCAGCCATATAACTGTCAACCACATTCATATGGACTAGTTTTGTCCTTTCCTTGTTCCTTCCTAGTGCAGCTGGAGTTGGTGAGCTCCCATTAGCTCAGGTAAGCTGCTTCAGTAGATGAACCCATCATGGTCTTTGCTCATATTCTCATTCCTTCTACTCTTTAACTGGACATTGGGAGCTCAATGCAGTGCTCCAATTTGGGTCTCTGCCTCTGTTTCCATCAGTTGTTGGACAAAGGTTCTATGGTGATATTTAAGATAATCATCAGTCTGAATACAGGGCAGGTCAGTTCAGGTACCCTCTTCTCTATTGCTTAGGGTCCTAGCTGGGTTATCCTTGTAGATTCCTGGGAATTTTTCCATAGCCAGGTTTCTTGCTAACCCCACAATGGCTCCCTCAATCAGGATATCTCTTTCCTTTCTCTCATCTCTGTCCTTCCTTCATCTCAACTATCCCATTTCTCAAGTTCTCTTTAACCCTCCCCTTCTTTCCTCTTCTTCCCCTTCTCCAGATTCTTCTATTTCCTGCCCCCATGCTCCCAAATTTGTCAGTTTCCAATTTCCAGGTGGGTCTATATGCATTCTTCTTTGGGTTCACCTTATTACTTAGCTTCTCTAGGATCATAAACTATAGGCTCAATATCTTTTGTTTGTAGCTAGTATCCAGTTTGGGTGAGTACATATCATATTCATTTTTTTGGGGGGGGGGGCTCTGGGTAACCACACTCAGGATAGTGTTTTCAAATTCCATCCATTTGCATTTAAAGGTAAAGATGTCATTGTTTTGTTTTTTTTTTTTTTCCGCTGAGTAGTTCTCTAATGTGTAAATGTTCCACACTTTCTTTATCCATTCTTCAGTTGAGGGACATCTAGGTTGTTTCCAGTTTCTGGTTATTACAATAATGCTGTTATGAACATAGCTGAACAAATGCTTTTGTAGTATGATTGAGCATCTTTTGGGTATATTCCCAAGAGTAGTAATGCTGGATCCTGAGGTAGATTTATTCCCACTTTTCTGAGAATCCTCCATACTGATTAGAAGAGACACTAATTTCAACAATAAATAAATGGGACCTCCTGAAACTGAGAATGACCTCCTGAAACTGAGAAGCTTCTGTAAAGCAAAGGACATAGTCAATAAGACAAAAAGGAAGCCTACTGAATGGGAAAAGATCTTCACCAACCCCAGATCAAAGAACTGATCCCCAATATATATAAAGAACTTAAGAAATTAGACAGTAAAAATTTAAATAACCCAATTAAAAAAATGGAGTACTGATCTAAACAGAGAATTCTCAACAAAAGAAATTCAAATGGCTACATGATACTTAAGGAAAGGTTCAACTTTCTTAGCTATCAGGGAAATGCAAATCAAAACAACGCTGAGATACTATCTTATACCTGTCAGATGGCTAAGGTCAAAAACACTAATGATAGCTTATGCTGCAGAGGATGTGGAGAAAGGGGAACACTCATCTACTGCTGATGGGAATGCAAACCTGTACAACCACTTTGGATACCTACGTTTTCTTTCCTTCTGTTTCTGTCTTAATCTCCCAATTTCTCCCTTCAATCCTGTTGGCTCTTTCATAGCCACTCCACAAAATGACTACCAGTTAAAAACCAAATGGCAGGCTCCTACGAGAACCTAACCATGATTTATTTTGCTAGGTTTTAAACATTAGAATTTGATGGCGATGTACAGCCACGCTCACAAGAAGCCACTCAGTGTTTGCAGGCTATGAGACTTTATTTGTTATAGCATCCTAAAGTGACTATGGCAAGTTTATGTATATTGCAACAAATGTCCTCTGTTAATAGTATCAAGAAATAAACCTCTGGACCTTTGCTGATGATACATTTCATACTGTCAGTCTGTCTCAAAAACAATTTACATTACTTTGCATACTAGCCTTCTCTAAAGTAACACAGATTGAAGGGTCACCTCAAGGTAAGTGTGGAGACTTAGGATATGAATTTTTGAAACATCTGAAGGCTGAAGGCCATTTGAGATTTAAAGGAGACATGCTGTCCATTCCTATTCTCTTGTTTCTGATGGTTTTGACAACTTCAGGTTTTGTTTGTTGCTTACATTCTTGCCATCATCTTCACTCAGCTTCCTCCTGTCTGAGTATTTGTTCCTAACACTTGGGGTGGTTGTGGGTATTCACTGAAGTCTGTTACATGGTGGTTTTCTCTGTTTGTACAGTAGTAGTCTTATGGCACTTTATGACATTTTTACATGTGTAGATACCATCCAGTTTTCTTTTTGAAAACTTTCCCTTACAGTACACCTGGATCTGCACTTCTCCACAATAATAACCCCAATAATTTCAGACATGATCTATATCATCATTATTTTGACATTTCAGAATGTTGCATCACAAGATCATATAGACTGACATCTCCTGAGACTGTCTATCATTCAGTCAAGGTCCTTAAGGTTAATCCAGATGGTTGTATTTATTGTTGTTTTGTAATTTTGTTTCTGAGTAAAATGTCGTTATATTTTGAAATGCAATTTATCCTTTTAGTAATTCTACAATGGGACTTTTGATTTATTTGAGCTGAATAAATTTTATCATTGATTTTATACTTCCAATTCTTTTACATTCTTCTTTTTTTTTCTTGTTTATTTTTTGATTTTTATTGAGCTCCACATTTTTCTCTGCTCCCCTCCCTGCTTTTCCCTCCCCTTCATTCTTCTTTCATGTGTTTGTTTGTGTTTGGAGGTGCAATCTTAGATTTTTATTTTTTTATTTCATGATGTAAATTTGCATTCCACTTTACCTCACTGTAATGATTCAATAAATACAGGGAATAATAGAAACAGCTGTGATAAATATTGGAATATCTAATATATGATAGCAGAAAGAAGCCAGAACAAATGGTTCCTATAGAAAAAAATAAATCGCCAAGATTCAAAGATATTTGTCACAATTAAAAATTCCTTACAACATATAAACTGCAGCTTTGTGGACCCATCCGCACTCTAGACAGGGTTTAAAAAGTTTAATCTCAGAGTCTGATGATTCTAACATAGAAACTTTATAACTGAAATAAAAGAAGGAAAGAGAAGAATTAAAACATAAAGGTGTGTCTTGTTTGGTGAGTAAACTAATTTCACCATAGACATAACTAGAATAATATAAGAAGCAGACAGATATTGACTCACAAGAAATATTTTTATAAATATTTGTTTATAAATTATTTGAGACTGAGAATTTCCCAGAGAGCTTGACACCAAGGGAGCCCACAGCACAATAAGCTAATCAGACTTCAAACATCATCTTCAAGATGATGAAGATCTAAAGGGAAAAAGTATTCAAGGAAAATTTGGGGGATGTGCCTGGAGTGTCTTAAAAGTATGGGAAAAGTGTCAAAAGCCTTCTATTCAGAAAGCAGAGGTGAAAAAGGGTAGTGTGGCAAAATTCTTCAAGTATTAACAATAGCTGTATGTCTTAGAGAGAGGAAAATAAGGGAAGAATCTATGAAGATAAGCCACACTGGTTACCAACTTACATGTAGCAGATCCAAATAAGAGTTGTTTGTTTACACAAGGGCTAGTTTAATGTAAATATTTATTATATTTACTTTTGATAACGTAGCAGCATATTGAGTGGTTACTGCATATAGCCACATAGTGAGAATTTGTCATACAAGAGAGGAAAAAGGAAGTCTGTCTTTTTAAAGGAGACGGACTAATCACGGAGTGGTGTGCTGTTATTTGGAAGACAGATTAATTATAAATGTGCGCAAAACCATGACAATTGTAATTAGAAGGTTTAAAATAACAGACACAGATGCACTGTAGAAGATAAGACAGTCCCAGAAAATGTCCAGTCAGATTAACTGGCCATAGAAATATAGGATCACATAAGACAAGGACACACCTCACAAATATTCAACAGTTGGAAATTCACAGTTAAGAATCTTATTCTATTATTAATCACCTTATAATCAATCAGTGGTTTAAAGAAACCAATTAAATACAACTATAAACAAGACACAACTAACTCTGTGTTGTCTACAAGGAACAGACTATGTAGGAAGAGTGTCAGATCAATGGCCTGGGGTTCTGTAATAGGGAATGGAAAATTCAAGCTGAAATAAGTAGAGGAAATTGAGATCGGGAAGAAATCAGTGGAGCAGAAAACAGAAACACTGCAAAGAAAATCAATGGAAAATAAAGCAGTCTCCTCTTAGAAGATCAATAAATCTGATAAGCCTTTAGGTTACGAGTTTGAAAAGTCACAAATTACTGACATCAAAATGAGAAGCTATCTGAAGATAATAAAGGACAAGCAATATTATAAACAATCCAAAGATGGAAAAACGTTTCTCTAAAATGTACAAACTTCTTTAATATTGAAGTTACCAGAATTAATGCCTGAAGAAGTATTTGAAATTCCTTATATCTATTAACATAGAATTCACAAATAATAATATTTTAAAAAATATATCAGAGATTTTTTAATAACCATCAGATAGTTTCATGGAACACTTAATGTGGGATCTACAGAAATCATTTTGTGCATTTAAATTGTGCATCTCTCTGATGTCCATCCAGTCAAATGGTGTTAGCTATGTGAA
This sequence comes from Alexandromys fortis, assembly GCF_014885135.2. Lineage (NCBI taxonomy): Eukaryota > Metazoa > Chordata > Mammalia > Rodentia > Cricetidae > Alexandromys > Alexandromys fortis. The sequence continues at coordinate 15,160,592 of NW_026067911.1, read as the reverse complement.
CACAGCAGATGGTCAGGGTTCTGTTGAAGGGCTGTGTGTGTGTGTGTGTGTGTGTGTGTGTGTGTGTGTGTGTCTAGGTCCCTGTTGTATAAAAGAAGTGTTTATATATTTATCTTCTAGAGATATTTGCATAAATTGGAAACTCCCACAAATCTGTGTCCCTTAATTTGGATTTAAGCTGAAAACTGGTCACTCAGTCTCTGAGACAGCCTTATCTGGACTAAGCTTTCAGTGGACACGAGAGTCTCTGTTAAAGGTGAATGAAACCCAACCTGCTGTTTCAGCACCACCACTAATTCCAGTTTCTTTACCCAAAACATCTCTATTTAGTCAACTTTCTTCACCTCTCCATATTCTACCTACCAGATCATCTACAACATTTTTCTTCCTTAAATTTGTATTGTTATGTAATCCTTGTCAAGCTTCTGAATTTCATTGTACTTACTTTAAAAATTACCTTTATATTTGCTAATACTTTTGTTAATGCGACTGTTCATGTATTGGTGCATTTGCAAATACATGCCATCATACACATACAGAAGTCAGTTTATTTTTACCACCACATGGGGCTTAGGGGTTGAACAGAGGTTTTCAGACTCTAAAGCAAGCTTAGAATACTGAGCCTTACCTGCTCCTTAAAAATTTTTATTTTCTTGCTCGTGTTCTCCTTCCATCTGCTCCTCATTGGGACCTTGGGAGCTCAGTCCAGTGCTCCAGTTTGGGTCTCTGTCTCTATCTCCATCCATCACCAGATGAAGGTTAATAGCAAAGAGGATAACTATACGATTTTCCTTGGGTTCACCTTCTTATTTAGCTTGTTTAGGTTCACCAGGTATACACTCCGTGACCTTTATTTATGGCTATAAACCAATTATGAGTGAGTACATCCCATGTTCATCTTTTTGGGTCTGGGTTACCTCTCTCAGGATAGTGTTTTCTATTTCCATCCATTTGCATGCAAAATTCGAGAAGTCATTTTTTTTTACCGCAGCATAGTACTCTAATGTGTATATATTCCACACTTTCTTCATCCATTCTTCCATTGAAGGGCATCTAGGTCAGGACCATGAGGGGTGCACCCACCCACTGAGACAGTGGGGCTGATCCTATTGGGAGCTCACCAAGGCCAGCTGGACTGTGACTGGAAAAGCATGGGATAAAACCGGACTCTGATCATGGCGAACAAGGAGGGCTGATGAGAAGCCAAGAACAATAGCACTGGGTTTTGATCCTACTTCATGTTCTGGCTTGTTGGGAGCCTAGCCAGTTTGGATGTTTACCTTCCTAGACATGGATGGAGGGGGGAGGACCTTGGACTTTCCACAGGGCAGGGAACCCTGACTGCTCTTTGGACTGGAGAGGGAGGGGGAGAGAAGTGGGTGAGGGGGAGAAGGGTGGGAGGAGGGGGAGGGAAATGGGAGGCTGGGAGGAGGCGGAAACTTTTTTTTCCTTTTCTCAATAAAAAAAAAATTAAAAAAAAGAGTCAACAAAGACAAAAAAAATATTTTCTTTGACAGTGCTTAGAACTTGAAGCCAAAACTAAACATGTTAAATAAGTGCTCTGTTTTAGTTACATATCTAGCCAATGCCTTTCTTTAAAAACAAAGAAACAAAACATTTTTATGTTTGGCATGTAGTTTTCTATCAAGAAACACACTACTTTCTTTTACAATTTTTACATACAGAGTTATACCTTTCAGGACAGATATTCTGTTCAGTAATAGTTAGTTAACCAACAAATAACCAGCTCTATTGTTTTATGTTTTTGAGTATGTGTTTTATTGGTTACAGTTGGGTGGTTTTGTTTTACTAATTTGGTGTGGGCGTGAGACTGTGTTTTGTTCTCTAGGTTTCAGGCATTTTGTGGTTATTGTTATATTGGGCATTTGTTTGTTTTATTTTTTATAAAAATTTAAAGTTGAGTGTGTAAGAAGAGGGAAAAATATATGTAAACTTGAGGGAGAGGAAGAATATGATGAAAATATATTTAAATTTAAAAATAGTTTTAAATTATAAAAAAATAGTAAATAAAATTATTTTAAACAAAGAACTATACATTTAAACTGATTTACATGTATAATAAGTGTGCTATAAAGATGCATTTATCAGTTTTACATATATATAAATATATATTAAAGAGAGGGAGATAGAAAAGTATAGTCTCCCTGATAGTACACCGGTTTATATTTAACAACTGACATTTTCCTTTTCCAACTGACTTCGATTTGCCTCAGATGCATCAACTCTGCAATATACACACACATTAATCTCATTTATTTTTACATTGCATATTGGTTACAGTTTCCCTGGATTATTAATAAAAGCTGAAACAGCAAATAAACATAGTCATCAATTCAGTTTATGTCTTTCTCACAGAAAAACCCAGACAGGTTGCTTTACTTGAAGCACTGAAAGTAGTGGATGTGAAGCATGATTTAATTTAAATATTTTATTTTGGCCCTGAATGTAGAACATAACTGAATAAAATGCCTAAATGCAAATAAAACAGGCAAATGTATACTAAAATTTTTGAAGCTGCCTTGATTTTTATTTGACTAATTTATTCACTTGTTCATCCTTAAGCTGCCTTGAATGCTTTCCTTATGGGAACCTTAACATACAGACATCAAATCTATAAATCTGCAGTGATCCAAGTTACAATAGAAACTATTGTGTTAGCTTTGCTATCACTTTGACAAGATATGTTTGATAGAGGCAAGAGAAGGATGGCTGGGGAGTGGTGGCACACACCTTTAATTCTCCTGTGTCCCTTGTAGCATGAATAGTAAAAACCCAGAGACAGATATTGGGGTTGAAGCTGAAGATCAGAAAAGCAAAAGAGCCCAGTTACTGGAGAGCTCTTACCTCTATGAAATCTTCAGTTTCAAAAGAGAGTGAGTTCCTATCTCATTCCTCTTTATATCCCTCTCTCCACCCATATCACTCCTGTCTGCATCTCCCTTGGCATGGGATCCCAAGTGCTTGGATCACCTTTGTGTGAGCTCTGTTTCTCTTTTAGACAGATTCAACCTTATATAGCCTTGAACTAACAGAGGTCCCTCTTCCTCCTTCTCTCTAGTCCTGGGATTAAAGATGTGTGCCACCACACCCTGGCCTCTAGTGGCTTAGCTCTGCACTCTGATCTTCAGGTAAACTTTATCTTTTAACACAAATAAAATACCACTATAGTCCCTGATCCACTTCGGCTCAGTAAAGGATAACCGTACCACAGTCAGCTTGTATTCTATTGGGGAAGTTCTGGAAACTTTTGGATATGGTACCTACAAGATACACTGGGGATGTGTATCTTGGCTGGTGAATCTTGCTCAGAGCCCCTCTTTACCTCTGCTTCCTGGAAGCTGTGTGGAAAGCCTCCCTGCTCTTCTAGTGTCCACCCTAGGATGTATTGAAAACCACAAGATTAAATAAAATCATTTTTCCCTCAAGTGCCTTTTAACAGTGGCAAAAAAAAAAAAAAAAAAAACTGTATCAACCTAATAACTCTTTGGAACCCAAGAAGTGGTGAACGGTTGTTCTTCACCTTTTAGGTCATAGCCCATCAAGTATAGAAGTATGAAGGCAGGAACTTGAAGGCAGGGAATATGGAGAAATGTTGATTAAATGCTTGCATACAGACTTACTTTAAACCACCTTTCTTATATGACCAGGCCCCGCAGCCTAGCGATAGTGCTGTCCACTGTGTGCAAGGTCATCAATTAGTAATTGATTACAAACCAAGAAAATGTTCCACAGACAAGCTCGCATGGCACTCTGATAAAGGGAGGTTTTTATTTGGGGTTCTCCCTTCCCAGGTATATCATAATCATCATTCATCCATAACATCTGAGATCCACAGAGGAGATTTCCCAATTTACTGCCTGATCCTCCTCTAATTTTTTCCAAAAGTAATTTTGACTTTGTTTTGTTCTTTAACTCCTAAGGCTACATAAAACAAACATCATGCTAAATGTGTTATCCATAGCAGCCTAGTTCAGTGCTCCCAGCTCTAAGTATTCTTCTATTTGGTTCAAAAATAAATTATCTCATTTTTCTTTGTTCAGTTAAAAGATGCATTTTGCATCAACAAAGGAGATGATAGAAGGCTTTTATTCAAAATATGTTTGCCAGGAAGATGATTTAGAAAAGATTGCATTGGAGATAGGCAATCAGAGGCTTATTGGTACCTTCGCACAGGTGGCAACTCAGTTCTCAAAGATGCATAGCTGATCCTCATTGCATACCCATAAGATGCTTTCTCTTTCTGCATATCTGCAGAAGGGTGTTTACCTTCTCTGAGTTTGTCCTTTTACTGAGTAGATTACCTGAGTGTCTGACATCATCATGTATCAGTGAAATGCTATATGGGGCTGTTAGCCACAACGCTCTACTGCTTGTAGTCAAACACACAGAGGAAAAGATTTTTATTTCATCTGCTTCCTGAAGAAAAGAAGTCTCAGATGAAGTTAATTATGGGGATGAATACATGATCTAGGCTCAGTACTCAGCTCTAGAAATTCATGAGTTTCTATATTAACCCATGTATGAGAAGTTCCCCATAACGTTTGTGTACTACATATAATATTCTCCATTTTGAAGTATTACCTATGTACATGTACCTATGTAATATGAGATATCAATAATAGAAATTAGATTATCTCAATTTAAAGAAACCTTTTGATCAATTTTCTTGTGAAAAGTGCTCTTAAACTAAATCAATTTTAAAGAAATCCTTTAACTCAAGCTAAGGTGGAGGGTAATAATGTGAAAATAAGAACCGTCTTAGGTAGAGTCTAGAGGAACAAAAACAATAAAAATACAATATTCACACAAATACACACATACTAAGATAAAGTTGTAGTAGTGTGTGTGTGTGTGTGTATATTTATGTGTCTGTGGGAGAGACTTCCACACTAGTCTAATAATGGCCGTACATTTACCATTGCCTCATGGGCACCTTGACTCACACATCTGATGTGGGATTCCCCTCTGTATACTGTGAATATCATGTTTAATAAAGGAACTGTGTTGGGCCTATAGTAGAACTTCAGGGTAACAGAGCTAAGCAGGGAAAACTAAACTGAATGCCAGGAGAAAGAAAAGCAAAGTCAGAGAGACACCATATGTCCCCGCCAGAGCCAGACAGAACTTTAGCCAGTAAGCCGCAGCCACGTGGCGATGCACAGATTACTAAAAATGGGTTAAATAAATATGCAAGAAGATGAAAGGAGACAGAGACAGAGACCTACATTGCAACACCGGATTGAAACCCCAAGGTCCAAATCAGGAGCAGAAGGAGAGAGAGCACGAGCAAGGAACTCAGGACCCCGAGGGGTGTACCCACACACTGAGACAATGGGGATGTTCTATAGGGAACTCACCAAGGCCAGCTGGACTGGGTCTGAAAAAGCCTGGGATAAAACCGGACTAGCTGAGCATAGCAGACAATGAGGACTACTGAGAACTCAAGAACAATGGCACTGGGTTTTGATCCAACTGCACATACTGGCTTTGTGGGAGCCTAGGCTGTTTGGATGTTCACCTTACTAAACCTGGAAGGAAGTGGGAGGTCCTTGGACTCCCCACAGGGCAGGGAACCCTGACTGCTCTTTGGGCTGAGGAGAGAGAGGGAGTTGATTGGGGAAGAGGGGGGGAATGGGAGGCGGTGGCGAGGAGGAGACAGAGATCTTTAATAAATAAACAAATAATAATAAAAAAATAATTAGCCAATAAGAAGCTAGAGCTAATGGGTCAAGCAGTGATTTAAATACTACAGTTTCTATGTGGTTATTTTGGTTCTGGGTGGCCAGAGCAGACAAGTGGCTTCCTTACAACACACATCTACACGTGGTACCTTTACACAATGGAGTACTACATAACAGAAAAAAATAATGACATTTTGAATTTTGCAGGCAAATGGATGGAGCTAGAAAATATAATTTTGAGTGAGGTAAGCCAGACCTAGAAAGACAATTATCACATGTAATCACTCATGAGTAGTTTTTAGACATAAAGCAAAGAAAACCAGCCCACAAATCACAATCCCAGAGAACCTAGACAACAATGAGGGCCATAAGAGAGACATACACAGATCTAATATACATGGGAAGTAGAAAAAGACAAAATCTCTGGAGTAAATTGGGAGCATGGGGATCATGGGAGAGGTTTAAAGAAGCAGAGAGAGGCCGGGAGGAGAGCAGAGAAAAATGAACTCAATAAAAATCAATAAGCCTAAAACCTTTCTAAAGATAATACAAGAACATAGATTTACAAGAGTTCTAGCACAGTGGTCTTATTTATGTTATATATTTATTTCACTTAGATATTTTATCAAATACAAATAATTGGTTCTCAACTTTGAAGCCTGGAATATTTCTAGCATGAGTAAAAGAATGCTTTTAATATACAGTCCAACATGATCTATATGCATAAAAAAATGCCTTTCATCATAGAAACAGCTTTATCTAAAAAAAAGAACTGGATTTAGAACCTGTCTATACAAATCTAGGAATAAACCCACACACTGAGAAAATTTCAGCAGTAAACCTTAGTGATAAGTGTAGAATCTTGGTGATAACTGTACTGGTAAAGTTTCATTATTGGCAGAGACATACCCTCTGGGGTAGATACTGGAAATACAATGGTGAGAAAGAGGATAGTGAGGATGGGGAAGAACATTCATTGATGTGGGAGTGATTTCTTACTAATAAAGAAACTGCCTAGGCCCATTTGATAGGCCAACCCTTAGGTAGGCGGAGAAAGCAGAACAGGATGCTGGGAAAAAGAAGCTTAGTGAGAGAGTCGCCATGATGCTCCCGCTCCAGACAGATGCAGGTTAAGATCCTCCCTGGTAAGCCAGCTCGTGGGCTACACAGAATATTAGAAATGGGTTAGAATAAAATGCCTTGGAGGCAGAAACAGGCGGATCTCTGAGAGTTCAAGGAGAGCCTGGTCTACAGAGTTATTCCAGGTCAAAGAGATACAGAGAATATAAAATAAAAGTAAAAATAAATGAAATAGAGGC
>NW_026067911.1:15148175-15152182 GCF_014885135.2 Alexandromys fortis | reverse complement strand
CTCCAGACAGACGCAGGTTAAGATCCTCCCTGGTAAGCCAGCTCGTGGGCTACACAGAATATTAGAAATGGGTTAGAATAATATGTAAGAGCTAGCCAATAAGAAGCTGGAACTAGCCGGGCCAGGCAGTGTTTGAAAGAATACAGTTTCCATGTAATTATTTCGGGGCATAAGCTAGCCATGCGGGCGGCCGGGTGCTGGGGACGCAGCCCCTCTGCTCTTAAATCAACAATTCATACTGGAAAAGACACTGATAAAGGGAAGGAAACTGCTGAGGAGAAGATATTGATGGTGATGGGGGACATTAATGATGAGGAAGATGAGAAAAATGCATAAATGGATAAATTAAAGGAAATCCCCTAAACATCATGTTTTGCCACATTTATTGTCTCAACTTTTGACAAAAGTCTTGAGATCTGGTTTCTGCGTTCCTTTTCTCTTATGTGTTACCTCTTATCTCACAACAAATGCATGGTGAGTTCTCTTATTACTGAAATACTTGGTACAAGTTTTGACTAATCTGTACCTTAGCAGTCCAGCAGTAGACGCATTTTTTGTTCACTCACCGGTAGTTGGCATAGTTATTTTCACTGAACTTTTCTCTGCTTTAATTCCAGGACACACCCTTTCTGGGTATCTTCTGATCTCACTGGCTGTGTCATCCTTGCTTTACTGAATAGTTTATTTTCTTAGCTTTTCAATATCAAAATCATCCACGTCTTTTCTTGATACCTCATTCTGTTCACATTCTTCTCTTCTCTTCTCTTCTCTTCTCTTCTCTTCTCTTCTCTTCTTTTCTCTTCTCTTCTCTTCATATCCAACCTTACTGCTTTTTAAGAACATGTCCCCAAGCCTTAAGATCTTCATGAACAATGCTGAGTTGATATATGCACTGGTATATATAAATTATATTTAAAATTTAGCATAAAAGTCAGCTAATGACTCCTTCCACTTCCAAATTCATCTGCATTTAGAGACAAATCTTCCCAATGTACTCTGAAATTTTTATAGTCAACCTTGATGCATAAATGTCTTTGTCTCGTGCAACCAATATTGACACTGTGACACTACTGAGCACTTTGTAGGATGCTGGTACAATGATTACTATTTTAGGCAAAACGTAGAGACTCTCAGAACTTAGATAAATGGGGGTAAAGTTGTGCATTAAGTAAAACTAAACTGTAAGTTAAAGATCTTTTCAATATTATTGTATGGATAAATTAAGCAAAGATGATGCATGATGAGTACTGTGTGTGTAGTTTGAAATTTTTAATGGCATATCATAAAAGGTATCAACAAATTTATTGTAGCAGAGAAAAATTTAGAAAGTTATTGTAACTGATGTCTGTGATGTATCAGAGTAGGTCATTCAAGGCAGTAAGGGTACATAGTACAGACATTAATATATATTTATACATATATATGTGTGTATGTCTGTGTGTGTGTTTGTTTGTTTCTTTGTTTGTTTTTTGAGACAGGGTATCTTTGTATCTTTGGAGCCTGTCCTGGAGCTAGCTCTTGTAGACCAGGCTGGCCTTGATCTCACAGAAGTCTTCCTGCCTCTGCCTTCCAAGTGCTGGGATTATAAAGGTGTGCACCACCACCGCCCAGCTTCAAATATTAATATATTTAAATTTCACGGCCTTATGAAGTTGATTTGAAAGTTCACAGTCATGCAATGGACTGAGATTCAGTATGCTTTATGTTCTACACAAAAATTATAAAATAAAATCTCTGAGGACTAGAAGGATACTCAGTAAGTAAACTGCTTACTGAAAAAGTCAGGAACTGAGTTTGGATCTCCTGCATTTATGAACAAGTAAAACGTGGTGATGTGCAGCATAGGCCCAGTGCTGTGGAGGTGGAGACTGGAGGATGCTTGGAATTCGCTGTCTGAATAAAGGCAGCAATCCTGTGTATATGAGAAACCATTGTTAAAAAATACTGATAGAAGTGATGTTAGATATACAGTATCAAACTTTGGCTTCTACATGCATATGTATGTGTGTGCTGGAAGCCAGAGACACACAACATGAATGCATACATACAAAAATGAAACCATCATTTCATTTTAGAAACCTGTATGTTGAATGTGTGTGTCTGTCCATTCTGCCACAAATTTTGAAAAAGTATGGCATTCTAAAAAAAATATTAGAAAGAAGTAGGGAAAGTATATAATGTTTAGAGTATAAAATCAACTCCAAAACTCATTTTTATGATTCTTCATGAAGATTCTGAGAAGTTAAGGGGGATAATAGCAAATGAGACACCAAATCATGTTTGCTTTTAACTCTGAACTCTCCAGGGGTTTTTCATGTCACCTGGAAAAGGCAGTTCTTTGCAATGACCACCAAGCCTTTGTATGACCCAACTCACCTCTCCTGGTGTTTCCACTTCCTTAGATACCTTGCCTCCTTGTTTTTATACAAACAGGTCTGGCCATGTTTAGATCAGAGATCTTCTCTACTGTAGAATGATTTCCAAGTGATTAACAGGCGACTTTAGAGGACTAAGACAATGCTGAGTCACAGGTGAATGAACTATCCAGGAAGTAGAATGTAGGTTACTAGGTACGTTGATTGAAAAGTCATGTTTGCACATCTCTTCCTTCTCTCACACAGATTCTCTCCCTTCTGGCTTTCATGAGGAGAAGAGTTGACCTGTAACTTGCCCTTTGACCATGATGCTTTTACTTACTTACAGACATAAAACAATGGGCCAAGATGACCACAACATTGAAAGCTTGAAACAAAATGAATACTGCCCTTAAGTTGTTTTTCTTAGTTGTTTGTCACAGAAATGAAAACTAAATAATACAAATTTCTAGAGTTCAAGGTATTAGATCACAGACTATTCAGTTTTTCAGTTGCTAAAGTACTCTAAATTACTTTGCAAACTTCTATAACTTACGTTTTTATTAAAAATATTAACACATTTTTATTTCTCTTTTTTTTTGGCAAAACATTTCAAAACATATTCATATACCTATATACATTGCCATGATTTCTTTCTTTATGAAGGTTTGTGTATTTTTTAACATAGAGTCTCATTCTAGATCTCAATCTAGAGATCAAGAAACTGTGTAGCCCAAACTGGCCTGACACCATAGTGGCCCTCCTGCCTCCTTAATTTATTTCTCACAATCAACAAGTTATTCAAATTTATCATGTAAAACATTTCTTAAATCCTGACTTTTAGAAGAAAACTTGAAAAAATATAACTTAGGATGTAAAAAAAATTAAAGGGTTATTTCTGTGTAGTAGGGGTTGGTGATATGTTTGGAAGGATTGGGTGGGTGAACATATAGATTAAAGGCCACAGGTTGCTATCCAGACAAGTTTTCTTCCTGAGACTGAGACCTGCTTACTAGACTGTGTTGTCTAGGTTGTACCAGGACTGATATCTAACTAGGTTGCCCTGGTTTCTGCCTAATGTTGTCTAGGCTGCCATGGGGTCTTCCTAATTTTGGTTAGGTTGCCCTGTAAGTTCTCTTGTTTGTGCCTTCCTAGCAGTGGGATTATAAATCCAATGTACTCCCTCTAATACTGTATACATCTCATGCATATTGATGTCAGGTCTTCTTACTTGTACAAAAATTACTTTGTCCACTGAGCCATTTCCCTAGGCCCAAAAGTTGCCTCTTGCAGTTGTGTTACACAGAATTTTCTTCCAGTATTTAATTGTTACCTCTGTTTAAACATATATTTTACCATGATCTGTTAACATTAAGTAATAAAGCATATTAGCTTGTCTTTCCTACATCTCTTTATTTTTCAGCTTTGCACTTGGACATTGCTCTTTAAGTACTCCTGACCTTTTGGTATTGATAGTCAACTTTGCCAGTATCCCCTGAGCATACGCATTTACACTTACTGTGGTGCTGAGATATTCACATGCTTATTTCTCTAAACCTCCTTTCCTCTTTCACTGACACACTGTTGTAAAATGGGCGCTATGTTATATACTATATATGTGTGTGTGTGTGTGTGTGTGTGTATGTATGTATA
>NW_026067911.1:15028344-15147819 GCF_014885135.2 Alexandromys fortis | reverse complement strand
TCTTTCTCTCTCTCTCTCTCTCTCTCTCTCTCTCTCTCTCTCTCTCTCTCTCTCTCTTTCTTTCTTTCTTTCTTTCTGTTTTGGTTTGTTGAGACAGGGTTTCTCTGTAGCTTTGGAGCCTGTCCTGGAACTAGCTCTTGTAGACCAGGCTGGTCTCGAACTCACAGAGATCCACCTGCCTCTGCCTCCCGAGTGCTGGGATTAAAGGCGTGCACCACCACCACTCAGCTTTTCATTCATTTGCTTAACATATCTCCCAATATACTGTATAATATATTATACTGTATAATATAGTATGTTCACCTACAGTGTGTGTGGGTTTGGAACTGATCAAGAAGACAAATGCAGCTTTTTTTTTTAATTTTTATTTATTTGTTTATTTATTAAAGATTTCTGTCTCTTCCCCACCGCCGCCTCCCCTTTCCCTCCCCAAATCAAATCCCCCTCCCTCGTCAGCCCAAAGAGCAGTCAGGGTTCCCTGCCCTGTGGGATGTCCAAGGGCCACCCACCTCCATCCAGGTCTAGTAAGGTGAGCATCCACGAAACTGCCTAGGCTCCCACGAAACCAATAGGTACAGTAGGATCAAAAACCCATTGCCATTGTTCTTGAAATGCAACTTTGTGCCAAGTCTGCAGGTATAGTGACAAACAAGGTTGAGCAAAATTGTTATTCCTGTGTATTCTCACTTTACAAAATAGCTATTAAGACACAGATAGTTAAAAAGAGCATGCTCACCTATAGCAGGTTCCACTTAATGTTTGTACCCTTTCCCCCTAATTTTGTTCTCTTTTCTTCTTTCCTTACTTTTAATGCTTTTTTTCTCAAAATAAAAACATTTCTCATGTGTGTGCACATGACTATTTCAACGTAATTTTGTGCAAGATTAAAGTGGTGTGAAAGATGGGAACAGAGGAGGGGATTGCATGAGGCTGTATCTTTTTAGGAAGATAGAGAAGCCTGCTAAGATCTTGACTTTTGGCAAATGGTTGTCAATAGCTTCGGTCAATTTTGCGATCATTTCCTGGAATCAGGTAGACTCCACCTAGAGGGACTGGAAATTCATTAAAGAAAAGGTGAAACAAGCTTATGCAGCTCCTGACCATACATTCTCCATGCTAGGATTCATGCCTTAAGACCAAGTTGGAAGGATTGATCAAACTTAGAGTGTATTTGAACAGATCAAAATGTGCTTGGTATATGCACAAAGGTGCCCAGATTGATAATGGTCACCCAAACCCCTTGTTTCTCCAGAGGATGATTGCCAACAAGGGCTTCTGGGGGTTGTTGTGTTGCAGGCTAGAGGCAGCTAGAATGGCCACAGCATTTTGTGGTAGATCTCTAGACTTGTGCGTAAGTCTAACCTTGACAGATGGTCAGGCAGGGCCTTCCAACAATGAATAGAGGTATCTCATCTCCTGATCAGGGTTTGGCAGAAGAGTTTAAGCCAATTAACCATGGCACATAATTGTTGTAATTCTGAGAATGAGTACAATTCTTTCATTTCTAATTTAAATGAAAGGGGTGAACCTGCTTAGCAATGGAAAAGCCTAAAAATACAAAGGCCTTATCTGTCACCACCATTAGATACAGTGATTCAAGATCTTTTAACACTTTTTCAGAAGTCCTTTGCAGATAAGTCGCATCTGGATGTGCCAGAAGGAGATCTTCCATGTAATGGATTAAAAGGTCGTCTTTGGGTATTTTCACCAAGGTCTGAGAAACATATAACTTGAAGATTTTAGGGATACTCTTCATTATGGGATAAAATAATCCATTGATATCTCTTGGCTGGATTATGCCTATTTGGGTTCCCATACTGTCAAGTCAAAGCAGTCTTGATCCTGTGGCATCAGGGGAATTTGAAAAAAAAAAAAAAAAAAAGCAATCCTTAATATCCAAACCTAAAATGTAATAAGACGCAGGAATAGCACTAGGGGAGTCCTGGTTCCATGGAACTTTTTTACATTTAATCATTAACTGCATGAAGACACTGTAGGAGGCAGTAGTATCCTGATCTCTTGGAAATAACAAATATGGGAGTGTTATGTTTACTTTGGGTCGATTCTACAACTAATTGCTTTTGGATTGGCAGCTTTGGTTTTCAATTACAGGCTACTGTTCCACCCAGACATCTTGATTTAAGAGCCCTATCAATGGAATGGAGCTATGCGGCTCAATTGTGGTGAATCTTTGAGGGACAGTGGCCCTTTGAATTGGGGGTACAACTCATGTGTAGGGTCACGATTTTCCAAACCTGTCTTTTCATAAACCTGAAGTTCATCAAAGAAAACTTCATTATCAGTAGTTATGACAGCACCCATATACAGCATTCATATCTTCCAGAATGTCTCTGCTCCAGAGATTTCTTGATACTAAAGACACAATACATTGAGTGTCTCCGTTATTGCCATAAAGGTCTTTCTAATGGATCAGACAGTTGGTAAGTTTTGAACCTTGTGGGCCTCCTACTCACTGATGGGAAGTCCAGGTCTAAATTTCCAATGGGGGAAGTGAATCACTTCCATTTCTGTGAATATAGTAATGTCCATAGTCATGTCCACCAGGCCTCTAGCAGCTTGTCCATCAAGATAGATGGTCAGCACTGGAGAGCATGGACAAATGGGCAATGTCCAATAGATTTTTGGATTAGTATAGCCTCTTCTTACTGGTGGGGCTGAGAAGTTTAAAGTCCCTCCTATAATCCTTTGCCAAAAGAAATCCCTTATTGCACCTGAGGCATTGGAGTCTACGTTTTGCCCAGGGGAAGTCAGGAAGCAGATGTTTTGGTTTGCTGCATCCCCAGCAAGATCCTTCTACTTGGGGGGGGGGGGTGAGGCTAGGGTGTGTCATTGTCACACTCCCTTTCTACAATTAGACCATTTAGGGAAGCAGTGAGGGCAGCAATGGGACTATTACTGGGATTAGGATCTTCTGTGGCCAGTACCCATAGTGAATATGCTCATTGACACTTGTGAGAAAATCAGTAAAACTTTCTCCCGGCTGTTGAATAAGATTGTAGAAGTAAGCTGAAGATTCCCGCAGGGTGTATGCCTTGGATGCTAGGTCAGAAACTTATTGGTAATAGGATTTATGGCTAATCTGTGCCTGATGGATGAGATGACCAAAGTTACCTTGTCCAGTGAGCATATCAAGCATCACTGGAATGATAATTAAGAGGTTCGTTTGTGCTGTGCTTGATCATCGTATGCCATTTTCAAGCTAAGATAGGAGGCTGGCTCCAATGCAGCCTTGAGCAGACTATCCCAACCAAAGTAACTCCATAGTTGCATTGCCCATTGAGTGAGGACCTGTTCGAAGCAAGATGAATTTGAACCCAACTCATTAGATGCCTTTTTAGATAAGGGACAGTTCAGCTATGGGAGTGGATATCCAGGGCTGGTTAATGGCTGTTTGTCCCAGGTTGACAAGAAAGGCTTCTGCCTGCCTTTGAGACCTAAGTTGGCTAGATGTGATCAGGACCTCTAACAGCACTTGTTGCTAGGCTCTCAGGCAGACTCCATGTTGGCTCATCTCTCAGCCTTGTAGGCCTTATTTTCCTATATGAGATTTGAAAAAATAATATGCCTGGGAATACATATGAAAGGTGAATGAATACAAGTTTTATTGCATTTCTCACAACCATGGGTGATCACAAAATGCCAGCAGTATATACATTTTTATAAAACTTGTTATTTATCAGTGAATTTGCAAATAGACCATTTATTAATAAAGAGGGCTCATTTTACACTTCTTATTATGAATCTCAATCCTAGGAATTCTCAAGCAAGTACGCTTATGGCACCATGGTGGTTCTTGTTCAACTCAATGTTTGTTTAGAAGCCAATCCACGCACAACACTGGGAAGTATCACTGAGGTCAGGATGTGAGACTCCTATTTCCAAGAAGGAGCACAGTATTATTTTCTAAAATATACAGTGTGCACTTTTGACTTTCCAGTGTTCCGAAGTCTAGCAATTCATGAGGAAGTTCAGTCCATTTGTCAAATAGATTATAGCAATGAAAGTTAATCAATAATTCATATCTATTTAAAAAAGAAAAGCAATAAATCAAATAGTCCAGTGCCCACCACTTACATTTGTAATCCCTCTTAGTCTCTCAGCAGCTATATGACTGATTATATTTTTCTTATTTGCCACGAGGAAATTCAAGGCTCAGAAAGGTTATACAAGTAGCCTACGACTTCATAGACCAGAACAATAGGAATGTATAGTAATGGCAGCTATGTCAGACTGCAAAGTTTGTGACTTTCTTTGCCACACCTTCTCTTTGTGACAATTTTTAATTTTTTGACTCTATGACAGAACCGTTTTTGCTTCTCTGTAATTTTACAGTTTTATGGTACTTCTTGAAATTACATTTGCTCTGCTAGCTCTGAAACATTTAAAGCAAGGAGGCTGTTTTCCTTGAGAAACTCATTTATGAAATATTCTTTTTTTGGGTGGGGATTTTTCAAGACAGGGTTTCTCGGGAGCTTTTTGGTTCTAGCTCTTGTAGACCAAGCTGGCCTTGAACTCACAGAGATCCGCCTGCCTCTGCCGCCGGAGTGCTGGGATTAAAGGCGTGTGCCACCACCGCCCAGCTTAGAAATCTTGTATTTCTACCTTGTATATAAACAAACATATACTCATAAACATATGTACATTTTAAAATTTGCATTACTTAAATTTAGGATTACTAATTCATTTTTAGTATATTTGTCTTTTGATTTCATTTCAAACATATGAAATTCATTACTTTTGATTGAAAATAGAAAAATGATTTTTTCCATGTGAGAATAAGAATTTGCTTAATCCATTCTTACTTATAATCACAGAACAATTCTCAAAAATATTTTGCTTGTACTTTCCTTTCAAACCAATGTCCAGTACTAGTAATCTAACCAGTTAGCATGACAGTTCTTTATAGCAAAGGACCAAGCTTGACATCAGCTGTTGAATTCAGTTTCTACATATGTTTACTCTATAAGAGGAAAGAACCAATCTTGAGTCTTTGGTTAATTTTCAGCACATAAATGCTTTTTGGTATTAAAAACTTGCTAATGTACAAGATGTTTCTTTAAATTTGTACAAAATTTAGAGTCCACATGAATATAATAGACATGTTAGGAGAAACATTTATTTAATGATTAAATTTCTGTATCTATTTATCCAGATTTAGGAAGGCTTAAGAAGCTGGTTAAGCATTATTCCTTGTTTTTTTTTTTTTTTGTATTTTGAATGTCAATCATTATACACAAAATCTGCAACTTTCTCAAGACTTTGACCTTGTGATCAAGGTTACTCCTTCACCCTCCCTTGCTGGATGCCTTTGTTGTGAACAGGCTATATTACTCACATATCAGGGTCTCCAGGGATCGATATTTAGCTGTGGGGATGTTCAGCTTCTGTGCTCACATGAGTCAATTCCTCTGATACAATTTCTATATATCTATCATCTACCTATCAATGATCTATCCAATATTTCTACATAATTATAATCTAGATATTAATACTCTGTCTATCAATCATCAATCTATCTGTCAATCTACACTTCTACCAATCAATCCATCATCTATCTAACTATTTTGGCTGCGTCTCTTTGAATAATAATAATATATTCTTTAATGTCATTCAATACTTTTACATATTATTTAATAACAATATCCCTTGTTATTTTGAAGTTTGTTTTGTTCAGTTAATTACAATTATATCAGTTTTATCCATCATGGAATTAATCTTTCATTTGGACCTAGTACACTTATTTATTAAGACAAAATTAAATACCTTACCTAAACCAGGTAGTTGTGGTATGCACCTTTAATCTCAGCACTTGGGAGGCAGAGACAGATAGATCTTGTGAGTTTATGGGCAGCCTAGTCAATAAAGCAAGTTCCAGGACAGCCAGGGTTAGTATTTAGAGAAACCCTGTATTAAAGCAGCAAGTAAACACACAATTGCCTTACCTCTAATCTTACTTCTTAAACTTCTAAATGATTAATTTTAAAATGACATCCCATGTGGATTAGTATTTTCTTGGTTTGTTCTATTGATGATAACCCATCAATATCATTATTTATTTAGAAGCTCAAATTGAAGACAATTTGAGCAATTGAATTTTTTTCAGTGTGGTTCATTTATGTTATTGAGTCTCATTTATACATTTCTCACTTTCTTCTAGTCAGACAAATTAATCTACCTTCATGTGGCCAATGGAAAAGATTTTACTTTAATGTGGCAATTTTTGCTGCAATTATGGGATAAACTATCTATTCAAAGAAATCTACCTCATTTTAGTGGGAAAATTGTATTTGGAATTTTGACTTTGACTTCAGTTATATCATTGTTCTTTGGTTGTCATTAATTACAAGTCTTAAGGAGAAAGAACAAAAGTGTTTTTTATGGTGATAGTGAGAACTAATATCATATAAAAGTGCCTATCCTATATAGGTGTGCTTTCTTGATCTTAGTTGCTTATTTTCTTATTGTAGTAGTACATGCCATTTATCGTGTTAATATCCTTTTATTGTTTCTTCATTAGCTCTACTGATATACATCTTTTGATGATTGGCTGGCATAGTTGCTAGACTTGAATATAATTAAATCTGATTCCATGTTCAATTCTCAAAATCTTATTCTCCATTGGTGTTTAACTCAAGGATACAAATAAGAAATATGGCTTAATATTTCCATGTCAAGCCAAACACAAAGATATAAGTAAATATATCATTTGAAATTTGGACAAAGCAGAACCCAGTAGTCTCATATGAACTGATCTGCTGAAACCCATCTCTATTAGAGTTTGGTTATGGAATAGCCCTTGGACCACATGCCGGACCAGCTTCTTCTCAGTATTCCAAGGAATGTGGATATGACGTGAACCTGGCCAATCTCGAATAATTGCAACTAATCATTTAACTTGCTTAAAATTTTACAATCCGTGGAATAACCAGCCATATGTGGCTACTTTGAAACATTTTTACTTAAAACACACCTGGTAAACATATATAGTTAAATGCTTTAGATTAGTATGGATTAGAACCACCACTGTGTTCATTCTCTTTTGCTCACAAGCCAGTGTCTATCAAGCCTTCTTTGAATATTCTATCTGTAAGGACATAAAAAAATTTAAAAAGCTTTGCCTGATCAGAAGATGGTTAAGACACATGCCTTGAGCTCTTTGCAGCATCAAGAGTTTGCTGGAAACAGGAACTTTGCAAAAGTGCAGACCCATTGTCCCTAGCAGTTAGCCTCCTGTCAAACCCCAGCTTTGTGGTATAGACAAGAGCAGAAATAACTGCTTGGGTAGAAAGCTGGGGTCATGCATAGAAGCAGAAGTAGCCCATACAGTGTACTCAGCAAAACCAACCCCCTTTTGACCCTAAGTAAACCTGGCTTGTGGTTTTTGCCTATGTCTGATGCCGTAAAAAGATCCCACACCAGTTCAGAAGAATAGATAATAAAAGGGTTTTTTTTTTATTTAAGAGGAAAACTTACAGAGCACCATCCTAAACAACAGTCCTCCGAGCGCAAACAGGAACAAAGTCTATTCGCCAGAATGGGAGTCAGAAGCAATAGAGCAGGCACACAGGTCCTGAAGCTTTTTAAAGTATAAGAGACCACGCCCCAGTGAGCTGGTATCTTAAAGGCTATTGGCTGAAGGAGCAGAATGTGCTCCCACAGCCTATGTTAACCCCAAATGAGGAAGGGGGGAGCTCTCCTGACTATGCTGCTTCGCCTATAGTTGGGAACTCCCAGATAGCCAGAAAGAATAAACCTTGCTTTTGCATTCTGGACTTGACTGGATTCCGATGGTCTTCCTGGGGTGGAGGTGGAGTCCCTCAACTTGGGCACAGCACTATCCATCTGCTTGAGAGACAGAAATTCACTCATTCCTACATCTGAGGTGTTATGCTTAAAGGCAGAGAGAGTATGAGCAGTCCGATACGTTTCTTTCCTTTGAGGTATCATAACAGACAAGTGAAACTCAGGATCGCTCTAACTTGAATATAGTTAGTCCTTTCCAGAGTTCGCATTGAAATTTGGTTCTTGTGAATGGGTAAACGGGTGACTGGGGAAACTCTGTGCAGCACAAACACGAAGACTGAAGTTTGGATCTGAAAGTCTTCCCTAAAACTCAGAAAGTATGGGGTCCAACATGTGATTCCAGTCCTTGGGCGGCATAGGCAGGAGTTCCCTGGGTCGATCTGGCTGGCAATACTAGGTAAGGCAGAGCTCAGGGTTACCTGGCATCAGTTGTTAAGGGCATCAAAGAAGAAACTCAACGTCTGGTCTCCACATGCGTATGTATTCACCCCCACACATATGAGTACGCACATCTGATGCACACACACACACACACACACACACACACTCATATAATAAAATTTGTTCTCGATGAAATTTTGTTGTGAGGAAATGAAACCTTCAAAAGAAGATGAGTAAAGTAGGATTAATATAATCCTTGTGGGACTGTATTAGTTTTTCTGGAAGTAGTGACAAATGTACACCACATATGAGTTTTATCTTATTAATTTACACCCCCCCACCTTCTTTCTGTACTGGTTTTAGTGAACAAGGTCCTCATGGGCTCACCCATTTCAATGTTTTCCTCCATGTTGGCACAACTGTTTGGGAAGGATGAGGTGGTATGATCTCGTTGGAGGAGGTGTGTCACTGGGGGAGGGCTTATAGTTGTCAAAAGCCCATACCATTCACAGAAAACTCTCTATTCATTTCCTTTTGCACATATGGACCAAGGTGTAAGCTTTCAGACATGGCTCCGCTCCAGTGCCATATCTGCTTGTCTGCTCCTATGGTCTTGGATATGATAGTCATGGAAATAACTTTTTCAAACTATAAGCCCTTGATAAACTATTATGTAAGCTACCATGGTCATTGTTTTGCCACTGCAGTAGGAAAACAACTAAGACACTTTTCAGTTTTCTCCTATGTAGGCAAATAGTGTGAGGCTCTCTGCAGCTACAGATGCCCCAATCTTCAATATCTATTTTTAAGTACAGTGAAGGTAATTGATATACTTTCCTGTATAAGTTATTCACCTTACATATTCTGTTATACCAACATACATTCCCCCCACACACACAAGCACACATGCACACACACACAAGCACACCCATGCATTTACACAGGGCCATGGGGTAAGGGGGTGGGGGGGAAGAGAACGAGAGAGAGAAAGAGGATGAAGGTTAAGGCATTATATGAACAGTGTAACAAAATTATGATTAATGTGTCATTAAATTCCTGTAATCAATAAGATGAAGAGAGAGAGAGAGAGAGAGAGAGAGAGAGAGAGAGAGAGAGAGAGAGAGAGAGAGAGATTTTAGATAACCCACTAGAGAATCAGTTTTTGGAGTTATAGCATATGATTCTGAGGTTTCTGCTAATTCCAGTTTTTTTTGTGCTTATTTTGAAGCTATTTTGAATTACAAAACTGACAGTGAACTAACCATGCAGTTGGAGGCTGTTTGTTCATTTCCCTGCTGCTCAGACCCAAAATAATCACACAGAAATTGTATTATTACAACACGGCTTGGCCTATTAGTTCATGTTTCTTACTGGCTAGCTCTTATATTTTAAATTAACACATTTCTATTATTTTATATTTTACCACGAGTCTCATGGTTTACCAGTAAGGTTCCTGCTGGTGTTTGTCTCCCGTGGTGGCTACATGGTGTCTCATTGACACTCTCTCTCTCTCTCTCCGTCTATCTGCTTGGAATTCCTGACTTGCCCTGTTCTGCCCTGCAATAAGCCCAAAGCAGCTTCTTTATTAGCCAATGGAATTCACAGCATGCAGAGGGGAATTCTGCATCACCTCATGCTTTCTGTCTAAATAAAACTAGTTTAAAGTTTTGTAAGAAATCTCTGTATTTCCTATATATAATTCATTATAGGTTCAAGTCAGTTTCTAAAGTCTATACACAAAATTACATAAAATAAAATATTTCCATATACATAATAGTATGACATTCATTCAACAAGAAGCTATTTATAGCTATGATTAACAATTGTACAAATACAATTAAATTACAATTAGTACCAAATAATAATAAGTTTGGATGATGGTGCTCTGTCTTTTCTGTGTGAAGCTTCTGAGAAAACTACACATATATACATCTGAAAGTTAGAACGAACCTACTGAAATAAGCAGAGGAGAATATTCTAGCATGTCATAACATGCACAGTTCCAGAGACTGAGGAATCTTTGAAACTATTGTTGATGTCTACGTAAGGCCACATCCTAGAAATCAGCCTTATCATAGTGGAAGTCTTGAAGGAAAGATACATTCAGTGCAAATACAGCCTCACTACGTTCCTTTTAGCTTTCACCACCTTATGTCCTTTATAACTTCAGATATCTGGTATTGTTAGCATTTTATACTAATGGTATAAAATCTAAAGAACAGATAGAAGAAAAGCCAAAAGAGAAACACTTATAAACTCTAATTCTGTGGACTGTCTCGTTGTTCTTGCTGTGAAGTAAGAATCCAAGTGATGTAAGCTAACAGTCAAAACTGTACAGAAGTACAGCTATGTGTGAGAAAATATTAGTCCTGTCTCCTCTGCACTGTGATACAGTGGGGGAAGCAAGAGGTCCAAAGTTTAAACAAGTCACTTCTCCATATTCAGAGTCTGTGAAAAAGGAAAAAACTAAGAAGAAAGAAAGAGAAAATGGTTGTTTTCATCCTAATGTGGCTTGATTTGCTTTAAACAGGTCTTGTGGGTCTTTAGAGAATTTCTAATTTCAAATCAGAGACGTAAAACCTAGGAGGAAAGTCCATATAATTACATATGTACATTTCATGTTTTGAGCATTTCATCAGCTGGCTAGAGAGAATTCTAGACATATTCAGTGATAGGGCATTCTAGCAGGAGTAATTGTGAAATGAAATACCTTTCACATTCTTGCTTTTTAGCTCATTAACATGGAGCTTAATTGATTCCATAAACAGATTTCAAAAAACAGCTAATAAACAGAATTCTTTGCACATCCTCTTAAATTAGGTTATCTGCTCCCATATAGAGCCATAAATGAAGTAATGGCATAGTCAAATAATGTCATCTATAAGAGTCAAACAACTACAATTACTATCAGATGGTTTATCCAAGACTATTATTCTTCTGATGCAAAAAAGATATTAAATTAAAGGAAAACCATGGACATAATCATAAATTAGGTGTGACAAACTGTTATTTCCATAAATTCATATATTCATACTCCACTACTCCAGAGTATAAATCTGTCCTATGGATCATTAAGAAAGTAATTAAATTAAATTTATTTTAGTAGGTTACCCCTCTTTCAACAGTTGTTTCAAATTTTATTTAAATAGTATTTTTTCATTTATTTTTTATACCATCCAGTTTCTCCTCCCTCTTCTCCTTCCACCCCCTCTTTTTTCCCATCTACCTCCCCCCCCCCATGCTCCTCCTCCATTTCTATTCAGAAAAGGGCAGGTCTCCTATGGATTGCACAGAGCATGGCATATGAAGTTGAGGTAGTGTTATGGTCAGTTGCTTGAAGTCTCCCAATAGCCAACAAGATGACTGAGTTCCATATGAGAGCCTTTATTTTATGCAAGTTTTCAAACTCGGTCTCTCCGCATGCCCAACCTATTAGAGCCCTGTCCTCAGTTGGAGTTGGGTTTTTATAGTAGTAAAGGTGGGGGTGAGGGATTTCTAAGGCTCAGGACCCCTGATTGACTGACATTTCATAGGGGTGTTCTGGTAAGTGTGCTGGCAGGTGATCTTATCTAAAATGGTTGGAACTTTAGGAATTTCCTTTGGATAATCTGTTCTTGGATGGTGTTCAGATGATCTCAGTTTGTGGTTCTTCCTGAAACCAGGTATTGTCTCAGAGTAAACTACTGAGACTCAGGCCTTCATTAAATTTATCGATGGCTGAGTCCAACTCTGGCAGGTGATAATGGTTGGAAGTAAAGAACTTCTTTTGGGCCATCTGTTCATCATTAGTTCATCATGGCTGGCTCCTACAGCAGTACCAACCTCCTCCCCTTACATCAAGGTGGGTTGAGATAACCCAGCAGGGAAACATAAGAGACAGTCTTACGTGAAAGAAGCAGACTCAGAGGTCTTATAGTACCCCCATAGGGAGTAGAGCATGTTGGTACACAAAGAGGTGACAGGCAAGGAGCCCATAGATGGCTAAATGAGTTGACTCTGATCTTAGACAGTTTGCTCTTTATGTCACCCAGTCTGTGCTATTTTATTAGTTTATCTTTCTATTTCTATAAAACTTTTTATATAAATAACAATATAAGCCAAGTTTCCATTTTTACAAAAGACATTTAATTTCATACTTAAAATAATTTAAGATACCATAAAGTTCACACCATGACAGCTTTTTAGCTTATTACCAGAATAATTGCACCTTTAGTTTGTATCTATCAACTTAAATAATATTGGAGTCTCAATTTAGAAAATATTTTAAGCAGACTATTAAACGACTAATAAAAGGCACAATAAGTCACTGCCCTGCAAGTCAAAGTTTATGAACATATATCATTTTAATTATGGCATGATTTTTCGGTTGTTGCAGGTTATTTAAATACATTGTTCATTTAGCAAAGTACACAAATGAATGAAGACTAAGAGATACCGATGCTTATAACTGATAATGTATAAAACAGTCAACAGTCTAGAATATGCATGAGGTAAGCCTGTGAAATATGTAATGTGAGCAATAAAATATGCAAAATCAAGAGCTAAAGTATATAGCTTAGTCAGTAAAACTTGGCAAGCATAATGATTAAACAATTTACTGAAAAAGCAAAATATGCAAAAAGGAGCAGGCAATCTTATGTATTAAACTGAGATATTGCATCACCAATAGATAGTTCCAGAAGGTTTGATTTGAGAAGTAAGCTATTTGAATGATCTATGCAGCTCTGTCAGCAGATAATGTATCTCGATCATTGAGCTCTATGAAAAATTAATTGCCTAACAACAGGATTTTATGATCACAACAGAGGAAATTAATTGAGACACTTATGAGTTTATGTGTATGATTCTAAAATCTTAAATGGCATTTTAGAGGGTTTTACAGTATGCTTTTATTAGATCCTCTGTATATGTCTACCGTTCCTATTGTCCAATGTTCTACAAATGTTGGCTGTCTCTATTTTAAAGTAGATTTTTAAATTTATACATAAATAAATAATAATAAAGTTATTTTGATGATATAATATAAAATTACTGCCTATTCATTGATATCAGAGTATCCATTCACCCACATAACATCAGGCAGAAAGCAGGAAAGAAGTATTTTTATAAAATAATAGCAATGATTACTAAAGTAATGTGTTGGAGAGAGCAGAAATTCATTCAGTGAACCCAGAACTGGCTAGACTCTCAGAAAAGGGACATTCTCTAATTACAGGGCATCAAGGAAGAAGAGAAATACATTAATGTTCCTAAGACAGTGTTCACCCATCACATCAGTAGAAGAGGAACACAAAGAGAAAGCTAGTTGTAGTGAGAGCTGACCACAAATCCTTTGTGTAATCCCATGAGTTTGTAGCCCCATAGTCGCCTGGTGGATTCCTTCTAGTCTTTCAGTAATGGGTGGCACAATAATATGTTACTATGTAGGAAAGTCAGGAACCTAAATTATGTTAAAAAATAGAAAATAACTGAACAGTGGTCATGTACACCTTTAATCCTTGCAGTTGGGAGGCAGAAGTAGGTGGATCTCTGTGAGTTCTATGCAAGCCTGGTCTACAAGAGCTAGTTCCAGGACAGGTTTCAAACTTACACGCAGAAAGCCTGTCTCAAAAAAAAAATTAGAAAATAATTATAAAAAGGACCAGATGTGGGATCTCACAGAATGACACATTAATCTACTAATAAATATGTGTGCAACAAAAGAAAATTTAGAATGCAATCTGAAGATGAAAATCAAACAAAAATACATTTCAAATGACAAAATAGCACTTACCAGGCTGAGCAGCAGTCTGCCCAGGGCAGAGAAAAGTTCAGGCAGGAAGAAATGTGGTCAGTTATTTGTGAGACGTTTGCTGTGTTCTATTCTGTTTATGGCAAGGGCAGCTGGGAATCGTGCTCAAATAGGAAGTTCACACTCTCTCAGATCAGGTTGGAAGGGTTACTCTGTTCCATGGGGAATAGAGTTGGAAGTAAAGGTTGAAAACTACGCTTACAAAAGTGTCTATGATACTTTTGAAATGAAGTAGAAACAGTATAATCAAGGTGAAATACAAACATCGATTGCATCTGACAGAAGCAATAAAGCTATTCAATTTATCACACTTGAGATAGAAGAGATTTGAAAGCCAGGCAACATGGCACATTCCTGCAATCCCAACACTAGGAAGGCTAAAGATGGGGCATTTTGAGTTTCAAACATCTTAGGTAATATACTAAATTTTTTTTCTTCAAACAACCAAGACGCACACAGAGAGAGACATACAAATACACAGACTCACACAGTGAGAAAAAGGATTCAGTAACGAGTGAGCTGTATTTCCTCACTTGATTAACAAACAGAATAAATAATTTCATTTGTCTCCTCCAGAGTATCTTAAAAACATAACCTTATATTATGGTAAACCACATAGTCAGAAATGTCAGGTTTCATAAGGTTATTTCATAATAAAAATAACATAAAATAATAACAAAAATTATCTTGAAATCCTCATGCTTTATTGTGTAATCTGAAATTCAGTTAACTAGCAGACTAAAAAACGTAGATTTCTATTGTCTGTAGAACTAAACAAAACAATAGCAACAACAAAAACCAGAATACAAATCCCTGAAGTATAATTTTGAAGTAACTGACATTTATCTGCATGTTTGCTTGTGTATGTGATATATAGAACAAAAAAAATGGCAGGAACACTGAGCAACACCCAGTAACCCTTGCAGTCACTCAGCTAGGTAAAATTAACCCTGGAAGATAGCCAAACAGATGTACAAACATAACACATAATAATTTTGATGAAGAATAGTCTCAATGTCTGAATATGGCCAATCAATTTCAAACTGCATCTGTATGAGTAGGACAGACAACATTCTGATAATGGAAATCAATGAGGTGAGTGCAGAGTTCTTCCCTGATCTGGAAGTGGAAAATGTGAAGTGTCAATAAGTCAATCTACCTTAATATTCACAGGGGTATTCAAGGAGTGAGTCTACAGATGGAGGTACGGGACTTTCCAGTAAACTCAGAAAATGATCACAAGTTTCTTTAACAGCTTGTCCCAGTGAAAACGTACTTGTGTTGACAGGTCTCATGACTTCAATGTCACCGACTTGAGACTAAGAATAAAAGAAATTTGGTGAGAAATAGAATCTCTCTCTCTCTCTCTCTCTCTCTCTCTCTCTCTCTCTCTCTCTCTCTCACACACACACACACACACACACACACACCATTTTAAAAATAATAGAAAAGGGAGTGCAGTATAGTGTTTGAGTTTTGTTTATCATGCCTGAGGCCTGAGATTCAGACCTGTCACTGAAAACTGTAACATTCAGAGAGTAATTAATTAGTTTAAAAATCATTTTCACTTTTCTTCAAGTATGAGTATTGTCTGACAAAGGAAATATATTATAAACTATATAAACTGTTTTCCAGACTGCCTTAGCTACCTTTCTGTTGTTCTGACAAAATGTCATGAACAAGGGAATTCATAGAAGAAAGGGTATATTTGGGCTCATGGCTCCAGCAGGAAACAATTTTATCTTGGCAGGGAAGCTTGGTGGCAAGTGGTAGTCATGGCAGCAGGAACAGGTTGCTGAGAGATCACAACTCCAATGACAAGCAGACACAGGCAAGAAAAGTTTATTGTGTCTTTGGGCAGATGATTGACAGGCCCAACTGGAATGATTCATTTCCATGCAGGCCAGAAATTATATTCTCTTGACCAGTAGGACTTTTCCTTTAACGCAACCTTATCGTATTTCTAACAATGTTATGTTTTATTTAATTTTATACTAAAATATTGACACATCCATGCATATAATTATTCAGCACAATATTGAAAATATTCACTTAATAAATTTTCCTCCCTATTGCTTGTTTTTCACAACCTTACCAATGTGTTTTTTTTCTGAATAAAGAACTAGATAATGACAAACACTGTTTTTCAGCCAGATTTCAAGTGTAAAATGTATATGGAATTTTAATAATATCCCAAAGTAGTCTCACTATCTTAGAATTTTAATGAATTCTTTATAATGTTTTACATGTATGAGTGTTTTGTGTGCATGTATTTATTTGAACAATGTGCCTGTCTGCTTCCAGAAGAGGGCAACAGACACATGGTAGACGAAATGACAGAGGGTTGTGGGCCACCATTTATGTGCTGGGAGTCAATCCCTAGTCCTGTGAAGAATAACAAGTGATTTTAACTCCTGAATCATCTCCTCAGCCCAAATTTCCTAGAACTTGAATGGTAAAATGTTGAGAATAATTTCAAAATTGCTCAGCAAACTTGTGTATCCCTGAAAACACTAATAGCATGAGTATTGAAACCCTAAAGGGGTGGGGATTGTGTGCACATGCATATGTGGGAAATATATGTTTGTGTTAACAGATGCATGGGAGTGCACACCCATAGACATGAATGTAGAGATCACAGCAGCATG
The DNA here is from genome assembly GCF_014885135.2 of Alexandromys fortis. Classification (NCBI taxonomy): domain Eukaryota; kingdom Metazoa; phylum Chordata; class Mammalia; order Rodentia; family Cricetidae; genus Alexandromys; species Alexandromys fortis. The sequence goes on along the minus strand of NW_026067911.1, from coordinate 15,131,175 downwards.
TCTGGTGTCTTCCACTACTACAACTGCAGTGTCTCCTACTGAAGCTGAGACAGTGGGTTTTGACCATGCTGTCTTTCCAGCAAGGCCCAGCATGGCTTTTCTCTCTCCTCATTCCCAATTCCCCTCCACCCTGAAAAGGAGAGTGTTGCCAGCAGTAAAGCCAGATACTTCCATGGATGATGGGTATCCAAACTGAGGTCCTCATGTGTGTAAAAACTTACACTCTTAATCATTACCTCAACCTCACCATAGATGCATTTGGGTGTGGAAGGACAATCATAGCAGAGGATTTGTGGGGTGAAGTGAAGTTTGAATGATGGTTTTGCCTCGATTGTTAAGAAATGCCATCAGTTGATTGTCACTAAGATTATTATTCTTTGTTTCATTTCTACATCCATGTCTAACACAAGTCAACTATTCTATTCTATTCTTTTGAAGGCTTCTGTACTGTTTTAGTAAAATCTTGTTTCACACTGGTTGAGATATTTGTAGTTATAATCAACTTAGAACATTGTTTTGTGTAGGAGTATCAAGGGTGAAGTAAGTTATCTTTTACTCCTGTGAGCAACTAAATAAAGAATCATCCCAGAAATATTGAGACTACCACACTTACAGTCCTGACCAATCCTCGGGGCCTGATTTCAGACTAAATGTAAAATCATTACTCTGACTGTGGTGTCTGAACTAATCTTAATTTTCTTGTTAAAACCTCAAAGGATTTCGTTTTAAATAATATTGCATTTTCAAACTTGCAATAAGTAAATTATGTGCTAACTTCTATGAGGTAAATTAACTTGTTTCACTCTAAATTGCATTCAGAGTGGAGAATTTTTGTTATCGTCTACAGCAGATAGGAATAAATACAGACTCAGAGCCAGACATATCTCCATCTTTCTTTCTTTCTTTCTTTCTTTCTTTCTTTCTTTCTTTCTTTCTCTCTCTCTCTCTCTCTCTCTCTCTCTCTCTCACACACACACACACACACACATATAGAGAGAGAGAGAGAGAGAGAGAGAGAGAGAGATAGAGAGAGACCTTGGGACACTCACCTCTAACGGATACGTCCATCAAGTCTCCCCCCCCCCCAAGAGATCAGGGAACCCCTACAGATGAGGAATTGGAAAGAGTATAAGAGTCAAAGGGGATGAAGGACACAAAAAAATAAGGCCCTCTAAACCAACTGAGCAAAGGTCATATAAATTCACAGAGACTAAAGCAGCAAACACAGGATCGACACAGGTCTATACCAGGTCTTCTGAGTATATATTAAGATTTTCAGCTTAGTGTTTTATGGGGCTTCTAAATATCTGAATGAGTGGATCTTTGACTCTTTTGTCTACTCTTGGTCTCTTTTCCATCTGTTTGTTTGCCTTGTTCAATTTTAATGTGATTTTTTGTTTTATTTTATTATATTTTACTTTGCTCTGTTTTGTTATTTTCTCCTAAAGTCTGTTCTTTTCCGGTGAGAGACAAAGATTCATATGGGAGAGGATATGGGAGGAGTAGAGTGAGGCGAAATTGTAATCACAACATACTGTGTGAGAAAAGAATCTATTTTCAATAAAGGCAGTGGGGTGGGGAAAGGGGAGAATGGAACTCTTAAAACATTGGAAATAAAATGTCCACGTCTCAGTGCTCAATGTTCAGCACAGAGAATGATTTCTAACGTATACTATTTTTGTTTTATTGCCTATTGTGTTTAGCTCCTTCCCACCTCTTTCAATATCCTCAACAGAGGAGCGAGATGAAAATAATGCACATGTTATTAAAAGTAGTCTGCATAAGAAGTTAAAGGCAGTTTGATGGACTAAAGGCACAAGGTCTAATAGTATTGCTTAACAATGGTGGTAAAATCATCATAAATACTGAGGAAAGGGTAATATAAATGCAAAATAGTCACTGCTGTGGTGAGAAGACAAAACGGAATCTGCACTTTATTTTAACATGTTATGTTTGACTTCTCTGTTCTTGGCTGACCTGATAATGTTATAACACAGCATATCTGGGCTTCTCCATCTGCTGACATCAACACCCTGTGTATTTATGTTACTACTGCACACAGTAAATAGAACTTGTCCTATAGTCCTCTGCTGTTAACACAGAAATCTCTTTAGTCACTTTTTAACCCTGAGCTATTTCTCTTCAATAGTGAAAACATTTTGAAAGAACAATGAGATTGATATCACCATGGCTTCAGTGTCCAAATATAGAGTGCTCTGTGGGTCTGTTGTTGTGGTTTTGTTATTGCTGAGTCCTGAGCCTAAGGTGAAAACAACAAATATGTAACTGGTCCATTAATAGCAGGATAAAGATATCTCTAGAGAGATGACCTCAACAAGACAAGAAGAATTGAAAATCCTTGATCTGAAAGGTTTTCAATTATTTACTTTCATTTTTACATGAAGTAAAGGTGATAACTGGTATTAGTAACATATTTAAACAATTTCAGTGAAATTTTTGTTATGTGCACTTCTGAAAAGGTAACATTTAAATGAAAAATTTCCAAGTATTATTATGTATATCCTGAAATTTCGTTAGCGATTATCTAGTTGATGCTACCTGACACCTCAATTCCTTTAATTATGTAGTGCATTGCAGCGAGTGGTCTCTATTTTTGTCGAGCTCATTTAGAGTACTATTTAAAATCATTTCCTTTGTGTTGGAGAAATAACCTCTGATTTTTGTTGCAGCAAGTGAAAAGAAGATGAGATGTAGGTGTTCAGACCGATATTCAAAACATCAATCTCTAATTCTGAACATAAAGAACTGATTTTTTCCTTTTAGCGATGCAAGTGGCATCTTGATCACCAAATCAGAAAACTACAAATCACACAGCAATCAACACCCTATTACTTCCTGACATCAATTTGAGTTTTCATAGAAGGCAGAAATTAAAATGATACCGAAGGGGAGAATAGACTTCTCCAATGATTAGTTCTGCCTCTTCGCTTCCATCTGGGATGATTTTTTCAAATTACTAGCTTCAATAAGCACAGGAAATGCGCTACACAGTGAGAACGCCTTAGAGTCTAGACTTATCAAGAAGACATTATGACACAGCATCACATATGATCTCATGAAATACAGTCAGTAGACACTCATTTGTGTCCGCCACAGTGATATCCTTTATAAGGTAGAGAGTTAGGGCATGAAGAAGGTTCTCCAGCAATGTTTGTCAATATATTTTTCAAGTTGTCCTGGTTTTCTGATGTGAAAAATATATTTTAATTCAAGACTGCCATGCTCTTTCCTGTGACAATCCATGCAAAGGAAGATTTTCAGGACAGCCCTAATTTTGCTGTGTATGTGTATGTGTGTGTGTGTGTGTGTGTGTGTGTGTGTGTGTATGTTCTGAGAGAACTTGCTTCTTTGAACTCATGTGTGTTGGAGAATAATAGTAGGTATCTTATGTCTGATTAGATCCTTCAAGAAATACATAACTATTGTACTTACTTTTGAAATAAACAGGCATCACCAGTGCAAATGTTGACACTCACTTTCCATGTTTCTGCTATGGATGTGTTTGTTGTGGAAAGAATCCAGGATTCTAAACTTGTGTCCCAATAAGTTTCCTATGTCTGTTTCTTAAAATTTTTAAATTTTTAAATTTTGAAAGAGTTCGGAGAAGAATCTTCTAAAGTAGGGTCCAAATTAATGGAATGTAATTTTTAGGTAACTAGAATTAAACTGCCCTGCGTGATAGTCAGTACTAATGGTTAACTTGACCAAATCTAGAATCACTTGTGGGACAAAGCTGCGAACCTGCCTGTGAAAATGATAGCTGAATTAAATGAATTGGGACAACCCAATATGAAAGGGGTATATAGTTCCTTTGGTTTGTGGCCCTGGGCAGAACAAGAAAAAGAAAGCAATTGATATGTGAATTCATCCACCCTTCTCTGCTTCAATGCCCAGGGAACAATGTGACTAGCATCCTCAAGCTCCTCACAGTGATGGTCTGTAATCATAAACTGGGATCTAAAATCAACACTTTCTCCTTTAAGTTGCTTTCATCCACGTATTTTATCACAGCAACTGAAAAGAAATTAGGCAACCTGTGAGAAGAGGGGCAGTAAATAAAATAAGAATTAATGAAACCAAAGTTTCAGATGTGGGATAATTATAGAAAACCAGATGATATATTTAATAATATGCAGTCTCCAATTAAATTAATAGTCCACATTCCATAAAATGTCTATAGAATATTAAGCCCTTTAATGTTGTAACAAAATTCTTCAAAATACCACTTTCATCCATGCAGTTCAGGCTTTTTTCTTCATATTTTTTCATCTATTCTTTCCATCCATAGCAGCCATGTAAATTCTTACATTTATTATTGTAAAAGTGTGAGTTCCTTATGTAATTCCCTACCTGCCTACTCACATCCCAGATTTTATAAAACTTATCACCTTTGCAAGACCCTCTGCCCCATCTTGTTACATCCGCAGTTTTTTTTCTTTATATTTTTTCTTTATTTATTTTATATACCAACCACAGCTTCCTCTCCTTTTGCTTCTTCTGTTCCCTTCCTCCCACCTCCCTGCTAACCCCCTCCAATCCACTCTTCTTCCATCTCCCTTCAGAATGAGTAAGCTTTCCCATGGGAATCAACAAAGGGTGGTTTATCAAGTTGAGGCAGAGCCAAGCCCCTCCCCCTTGCATCAAGGTTGGGCAAGTCCTCCAACCACAGGGAATAGAGTCAACTCAAACTTTCAGTTTTCTTAAGTGAACTTCCAAATCATCCTCCACACTGTCATGTCTATAGGCACTCTCTTTTTCTCCCCTGTCTTTGTATTCTTTCCATTATATATCAGTGTCTGCTTTTAATGGGTTCTTTATCCACAAGGTTCCTGTCTTTAGATTTGCTGCTAAGCATGTCCCTACAGTTACTACAACAGATTATTGGCTCAGTGAGGGTAACCGAGGAATGAAGGAATATAAGACCAGGTGTCTGTCATTCAGATGTCACACATAAGTACAGCAGATTACCTATAGACACTATTTCCCATATGAACAATTCTGTCCTTTGACATATGAGTGCCACATTTACTTTTATATAAGGGACAAACTATAAAGGCCTGAACCAGGAAGGTACCTGCTATTAACTATTAGCTATTAGCCTGCTCTGGGAACCACATTTGTACTGGAAGATTATTTACAAAAATAAGTAGATCTTGTGTGGAAGTTTATTCTTGGGGTATGAAGTAGAAATCTTTAATAGAGTGTAGAGGGACAGTGACTGAGATGCCTTTGTGCTTCTTTTGAAATCTGAAGAGTGTTTGCATCCCTCGTCAGAATAGAGCAGATCATTTATGTATGTTGACAGTGAACACAATTTCAGGTAGAATTCTTCAACCCCTGTATCATCCAAAATTACTTGACTTTGACCTTCACTTTGAAGAACTCATATAAGACAATAAAACACAGTCATGTGGAGAGGAAAAGAGATCCTATTTTTCTGAGACCAAAAATAAACATATAGCTTTTACAATATTTAACAATCAAAATGTGCCTATTTTTGTAATGTTCTCTTATTTTCTATAATATTGTCAACAAGGATTGCCTTGCTATTTCATTAATTTTGAAAGTCACAATATAATTATATAGAATATTATCTTTAATTTCTATTTTTCTCCTATAAAAAAACTGCATACCAATAGTTGAGATTTGGAATACTTTTCCTTTTCTTTTAATGATTTGACCATTTAGGAAAAAACAATATGTCTGAAATTTTGATAACAATGCATTATGTTTTATTTTGCAGTTTTACTCCTGAAAACATAAGAAAATAGTAAAACATTTTATATTAAAGAGTTTAAGTTGTTATAAAACAATTGTTACTATTACTAAATTTGTGTGTTATACCACGAAAATAATGGGAAGTGCAATTTCATCATAAATAGATTGTTTTGTGCTTGCTTTGATCATGTTTCTTACCCAAATTAAATAAATTCTAAAGGGTAAAAATACTTTAGTTAAATGAGAAAATTTTAGCAAATAACCGAGACATGCAATCAAGTAGGCAACTCTACAATGTGGCTCTTTTGTTCTCCTGGTTGTCTCAGAAAGGATTAATGCTACTCTGTGTACGTGTGTCCTGAGAGTCTAATTAAGTTCACTTTGTCTAGACTTTTTTCTGTCTTAGTCTTGTTTTTGTTTTGTTTTCACCATGTCTTATATGTTTTCATTTTAATCATCATTTTGTTCTTTTCCTGGTTGCATTGTTGTTTTCTTTCATGTAAGGAACAATGATGTGGTTGTACATTTCAGAAACAAGAAAATATATAACACATAGGAAAACAATCAAGCAAACAAATAAACAAATGATAGAAAAAAAAGCACATGCATATTGCCTCTTGTTTCTGCTGCGATTTCCCCTCACTTTCTGTAACTCTTTGCTGATGATTTACTAGAAACAAAAGGAAATAAATTGGAAAAAAAAAAACAACAACAATAAAAATGTTTGAAATACCAGACTGTGTGGATGTCTTCTCTACTGGTTTCCATATTGAGTCATTAAAATCAAAAAGGAATTTCACAGGCATGCTCAAGTTTTATTAAAGAATGAAAGTTTATGAGAGCAGTTTTTTTGGAGAGAATAATCCTATACATTTTTTAAACATAACTTCCATTTTCTTGCTTTTTTTTTTTTTTGGTCTGGAACTGACCTTTGGATTACGCAGTTGTAATCTGAATATTGGATTAATGTGGCATCTAAGGTGCAAAAACTCTCAGGAAAAATAGCCCATGCTCTTAGGGCAACCACGACTACACAGCACAGTTCTGAACATATTCTGCTTTCGTTCTGTGTGCTCTGGGTTCAGCTCAGAGTGCAGTTGTAGTCACACAGACAATTGCGTGTCTACCTCAGCATCTGTGTAACACCTGCAGGCAAACAGGTACACAGACATGGCTTCTGAATAAATACATATGAGAGTCCTTGTCATCCCCTTAGAGAATATCTTCGAACTACCTCCATTGGTTGCTTTATTGTTCCTCTGAGGACAGCAGTTTTCTCTCTCTATTCCAGGTACTGTGCTGCCATTTGGTGGAGCTAGATTTTTTGGGAGATGCATGGAATTCTCTTTGTCTATGATATACTTGAAAAACTGAAGAACTAGTTGAGATCTACAGCTAGCTCTAGGCATTGAGTCAGTAGTATCATCCAACAGCAGTGAGGTATAGGTCTGGCTCCTTCCTATTTCTACTTTAAAAGTACAACATATGTCTAAATGTGATGCAGGCAGTTCATGTATATTCAAAAGGGAAATGCTTAAGAACCTGTAGTAAACATGACATTAAAAACAAGGCACAGCTTGATCTCATTGCAGGGAGAGGTCTTGGTCAGAGTCTCAGTGTGACTGCCAAACCTCAGTCTTTTAAGGGAAGGAAGAACTGGCTTAGTCTCTTCACTAGGGAGAAATGAAAAAATGTATGGCTGACTAAAACTTTAAGAGTGGAAAGTCAAATGATGTTCAGAGATCAATTCATATTGGGTAATAAATTTGTCTGGTTTAGTAGTAGAACAAAAGACCATGTCTGCAGTGTAAGCATGCCTTAATAGGTTCCTGAAGCCAGCTAGTTCTTTGTATACGTGATGTTTGAAACAAAAATGCTGAAGAGAAGAATCTTGTTAGGGAACCCTGATTGCTCTTTGGGCTGACGAGGGAGGGGGACTTGACCAGAGGAAGGGGAGGGAAATGGGAGGCGGTGGTGGAAAGGAGGCAGAAATCTTTAATAAATAAATAAATAAACCAAAAAAAAAAAAAAAGAACCTCGTTATTATCTTTGACTGGCTTTGTAGAACCGAAAAGGCGGAAGAAAACCAGATATTAAGAGTCTATACAAAAAAAATAAATAAATAAAAGAGTCTATACACGTACTGTTGGGCTAATAAGATATCAGAGACAGGAATGCATACAAGTATGAGGGTCAAGTACATGGCCACCAGAGTTTGTGGAAGTGGTACCAAGATACATTCAGGAGAGAATAATGTATTATTCAAGATGCAGGTAAAGAAATGACCAAATATTCAAAAAAAAGTTATAGTAACCCCATTGCCTCTTCTTGCCAAACTACAGTTGACAGGCAATGCAACTACCACAAAAAATACTTTAGGCAAGGGAACTAAGAGAAGAACAGATAAGAAGAATACCTCCATTTTCTAGGCAGAAAAAAAAAAACATGCAGAGATTCTGAAGTTATAGAAGAGGAATGACAGACCTTGAAGTCAAGTTCGAGGTTTCTTGTATCTGGAAACATTCATTCCAAAACCCCAAAATGAAATTGTTTGAAATGAACATTACTATCAAACTTTTTCATTCCATAAAGAAGAGGAAAATCACGGGTATGCCTGAACTTTGATGAAAGAATAGCTCAAGAATTCTCCACATTGTGTATTGTTTATGGAGCTGGAATAAGATGAAGGAGATTAATTTATTTTGCCAGTTGTATTAAATTCTGTGTTTACTTTGGATGCTCATATTTTACTTGACAGAAAATAATGGTTGAATCCCTTCGTCTTGGTCATCAGAATAAATTTAATAAACTGATGTTAAGTTTTTGAATGTGGGCAAATGTCTGAGAAGGCACTTTCAAAAGACAATTGTGTTTTCAAAGTTTTCTGTTAATTTATTATTTTGAGGTCCTTAGAAATTCTGAGTTCAGTGGCTGTCTGTTTTGTTAGTGTGTAACTCTACACCCACTCTATATTGAACAATTTTATGTATGTTATAATAATTTTCAAACTACTTTGACACTGAAAACAGTTTTGTAAATCAAGATCAAGCGTATGTTTTCTATTTTCAAGAAAAAAAAGCAATTTAAGGAGATAAAACATAGGCATAAGTTCCTTTTACTCCTCTTCATCATCTTTCCTGCCTTTAACAACAGTCCAAACAAATAGGGACTGTTTGCATTTTGTTTCCATTTTGCTAATGTGAAGATTGAGGCTTTGAGCTACACAGATTCTCAGGATAGATAGAAAATAGCACTGAGAAGATTTAAGCAGATAGCGTACTATCAAATTTTGAGCAAAACCAGGGAATTGTACACTTTAGAAATGCAGCAGAGCCTCTCACAGCAAAGAATTAAGATCTACCTCGGCATGGTATCTCACACGTTGGCATGCTACTCGGCATGATACCTCACAGACTGCCATGAATCTCGGCATATCTCACACACTGGCATTTCTTTCAGTATTCTGAATTATAAGCAGACAAACACTTCCATATATCATTCATTGACACTCTTAATAGATTATTTCTACACTAAATTGTGATTGTTACAACCTTTTTGAAGAGTGAACATTTTGAGTCATCAAATGCTACATGTAGCTGCCGGCTAGCTATCGTTGCAGGTCTATATTTCTGCAGTTATTTGAATATTTTATGCTATTACTTACAAAATGAGCAGAAAATGGAATAGTGATAATAACCTTCCATCTCATAAACTTAATTCCTTTGAAACAACGCTAGAAATTACTATTGTGCTTCAAGCAGTGAATCTGAAGATGCATAGTGTTTGCTGCTTTTCATCTCTGGTTTTCCCTGTTGAAGAAAATAACAAAACATGTATGAGATGGCATACAAATTTGAAGATATGTTGTTTAAAACATTTTGAGATAATTTATAATCCCATAGGTCTTATAATTTATGTCCCCATTCTATAAATAATGGCAAATTAAAATATATAAATATGAATATTAAATGTTGAAACACTGGAAGAAAAAGATAAATTCATTTTTTAACTTTTAAATTTTGTGTGTGTGTGTGAGTGTTTGTGATGTGGTAAATAGTGATGCTATGATAAAACTATGGGCATTGTAGATTCAGCTTTCTTCTTCCAGTTTTATGTGGTTTTCAGAGCCTGAACTAAGTTTGCTTGGGTTAGGCAAGAAGCACTCTTACTCACTGAGCTACCTCACTTGTTGGCCATTGTTTTTGACCATTCAATATTATTGAAAATATTTTACCTAGTCTTCTGATATTTGCCTCTGAGATCCTTTATTTTTTTCTATGAGAGTGTTCCACAGCGAAGCTCAGATTGGCCTTGAACGTCTCCTCCTCTTGCCTTAGTTTCATGAGTGATGGAATATTAAATATGCTGGGCCACATCTGCTTCTATGTGCTTTGAGCATTTCTGCATCATTGGAAGTTATGATAGAAACTTCATAGATTTCCTCTACTTGTTAAAGCTCACCAAATAGCCGGGCGGTGGTGGCCCACACCTTTAATCCCAGCACTCGGAAGGCAGAGGCAGGCAGATCTCTGTGAGTTTTTGGCCAGCTTAGTCTACAAGAGCTAGTTCCAGGACAGGCTCCAAAGCTACAGGGAAACTCTGTCTTGAACCCCCACCTCCCCCCAAAAAGCTCACCAAATAGCGAGCAAATCTTAGTCATAAAAGAAAAGTAATGTATATTTCTATGTATTTGTTGTCTACAGAGAATAGAAGGTGTATGGTTTGTGGACAATATGATTGTACCTTTCTAGAGTAAAGCTTAGAAGAAACTTGTAAAGACAGATATTCTGGGCTTTTCCTAAGGAAGCCAGTTCCCTTCATGGTATCACAGCTACTAAGAATCACCCACACCCTTTCCTCGTTTCCTTTTTGATAATTATTCCTCCTTATTTGATTTCCATTTTCTTTTTATTTTCTTGTCTATGAATTGCTTTTACACTAGCCAATTCCTAGGAATTGTTGCTTCATAGATTTCAATAAAAATAAACTTACATTACAGAAGATTGAATATAATGGGGTCGAATAGTAGGTAGGAATCACTTTTAATCTCCTCTGTATTTAGTTAAGAGGGTTTCTTGGAGATGATACCTGCTATACTTTGTTTTTGCCTTGTAAATCATCTCTAGAAGACATTAAAAATAGTAATTATTTAAAGATGAAAGACAGTGGAGTAGTTATTTCTGATACTTGATTTCTTAGCTTAATAGAAATAAATTATATACAAGTATGCATAATAAAAATACTGGTAACAATGGGAAAATACAATTTGGCAAAAGTATAATAATTTAATTTGGGATATTCAGATCTCTATATTAAGAAGATCTGCCAACAGACAGGGCCAGAATTGAATGTTTAGGTGTGAACACAAGTGTAACTCTGAGTGTTATACATTTTCATGTGCAGGAAACACATTAATACACACATACACACACACAGAAGTAGACAAAAACACTGTAGCAAGGTTAAAAAAATATTTATTCTTGTCAATAGCTAACATAATTGGTTCAGGTTTTGATCCTCAGCAATTAACTGTTTATTTTCTATTTCCTCCCGTTGCTTTCTGACTTTCTCTTCCCCAACTCATGCTTTATTCATTTTCTATATTTGCATATTTTGTTGAGATAGGAGCGGCAAGGCTGCGTCCCCGGCACCCAGCCGCCTGCATGGCTAGCTTATGCCCAAAATAATTACACGGAAACTGTATTCTATTAAACACTGCCTGGCCCGTTATCTGTAGCCTCTTATTGGCTAGCTCTTACATATTGTTCTAACACATTTCTAATATTCTGTGTAGCCCACAAGCTGGCTTACCAGGGAGGATCTTAACCTGTGTCTGTCTGGAGTGGGAGAACCATGGCGACTCCTTGACTCAGCTTCTTTTTCCCAGCATTCTCTTCTGTTTACTCCACCTACCTAATTTTTTGTCCTATGAGGGCCGAGGCAGTTTCTTTATTATTAACCAATGAAAGCAACAGATAAGATACAAGACCCACCTCCATCATATTTAAATCAGATTATCTTTCAAAAGCAGAACACAGGTCTCTGAGCTCATCCAAGAAAAGCCAATCTGTCTAGAAGAGACACTAATCAAGATTCTCTACTGTTCTCCTTATTCTCTATGCTTACAAATTTAAATCAGATGATCTGTTATATGCAAAATCAGAACACAGGTCTCTGAGATCATCTAAGAAAAAATAATTTGTCTAGAAGAGAGAGTAGTCAAGATTCTCTACTGTTAGGGTGAAGCCCGGCTCTCTGTGATGCATTCATTAGAACTCTCTGGGAAGTGGAGGTCCACAGTGTTTATGTCGAAACATCTGCCTTCTTGCCTCTGCAGCACCTCCAGAATCTGAATTTCATGACTATGCAAATGTCTCTTCCTTTGGGTGTAAATCATCTAGGCAGGAATTGATTCTTAGTCATTAACTAATACAGGCTCTGCATGTGATAGACACCCAATAATTTATTTGCTGGTTTGATTTAAGGAAAAATAAACAACTTTGGATGTATAGTACTTAATGATTTGTTTAAATGGGACCTCCTGAAACTGAGAAGCTTCTGTAAAGCAAAGGACACTGTCACTAAGACAAAAAGGCAACCTACTGACTGGGAGAAGATCTTCACCAACCCCACAACACACAAAGGTCTGATCTTCAAAATATATAGAGAACTCAAGAAACTAGACTTTAAAATGCTAATTAACCCAATTAAAAAATGGGGGACTGAACTGAACAGAGAATTCTCAACAGAAGAAGTTCAAATGGCCAAAAGACACTTAAGGTTATGCTCACCCTCCTTAGCGACCAGGGAAATGCAAATCAAAACAACTTTGAGATATCATCTTACACCTTTCAGAATGGCTAAAATCAAAAACACCGATGATAGCCTTTGCTGGAGAGGCTGTGGAGGAAGGGGTACCCTCATCCATTGCTGGTGGGAATGCAAACTTGTGCAACCACTTTGGAAATCAGTGTTTCTGTTTCTCAGGAAATTTGTGATCAACCTACCCCTGGACCCAGCAATACCACTCTTGGGAATATACCCAAGAGATGCCCTACCATATGACAAAAGCATTTGTTCAACTATGTTCATAGCAGTATTATTTGTAATAGCCAGAACCTGGAAACAACCTAGATGCCCTTCAATGGAAGAATGGATGAAGAAAGTGTGGAATATATACACATTAGAGTACTATGCTGCTGTAAAAAACAATGACTTCTCGAATTTTGCATGCAAATGGATGGAAATAGAAAACACTATCCTGTGTGAGGTAACCCAGACCCAAAAAGATGAACATGGGATGTACTCACTCATAATTGGTTTTTAGCCATAAATAAAGGTCACGGAGTCTATAATTGGTGAACCTAAAGAAGCTAAATAAGAAGGCGAACCCAAGGAAAAACATATAGTTATCCTCTTAGCTATGGGAAGTAGACAAAATTGCTGGGGAGAATATTGGGATCTTGGGGGTGGGGTGGGACGGAGGTAAGGGGAGATGGGGAGAGAAAAGTGGGAAGGGGAAGATGGAGGAAACTTGGGGAAACAGGATGATTGGGATAAAGGAAGGTTGGATAGGGGAGTAATGAAGCACAATTCTTAGTTAAGGGAGCCACCGTAGGGTTGGCAAGAGACTTGAACCTAGAATGGCTCCCAGGAGCCCAAGGCAATGTCCCCAGTTAGTTCTGAGGACAGGGAACCTGAAATGACCCTATCCCATAGCAATACTGACGAATATCTTCCATATCACCATAGAACCTTCATCTGGCGATGGATTGAGATAGAGACAGAGACCCACACTGGAGCATGGGACTGAGCTCCCAAGGTCCCATGAAGAGCAGAAGGAGGGAAAATACGAGCAAGGAAGTTAGGACCACGAGGGGTGCACCCACCCACTGAGACATTGGGGCTGATCTATTGGGAGCTCACCAAGGCCAGCTGGACTGTGACTGAAAAAGCATGGGATAAAACCGGACTCTCTGAACATGGCGAACAATGAGGGCTGATGAGAAGCCAAGGACAATGACATGGGGTTTTGATCCTACTTCATGTTCTGGCTTTGTGGGAGCCTAGCCAGTTTGGATGTTCACCTTCCTAGGCATGGTCAGAGGGGGGAGGACCTTGGACTTTCCACAGGGCAGGGAACCCTGACTGCTCTTTGGACTGGAGAGGGAGGGGGAGAGGAGTGGGGGGAGGGGGAGAAGGGTGGGAGGAGGGGGAGGGAAATGGAAGCCTGGGAGGAGGCGGAAACTTTTTTTTCCTTTTCTCAATAAAAGAAATAAAAAAATAAAAATAAGAAATAACTCTTGAGAAAAAATTCCAATTCAAAGAGGTAGTTTAAGTGTCCAGAAATATCTTATCCACTCCCAGTATCTGTCCAATGTTTGGTTTTAGATATTTTTTCTGTTCATTATTTTTATTAATTCAAAGGCCATATTTTATATAGATATATATTATGTATACCACACCCCTTCATAAATTAGGAACACCAATAAAGAAGCAAAGTTTTATTTCTTGTTTGTGGTTGTGTATTACTGAAATAATTGAGCATTTAGTTTCATCTAATAGTGTATCACTCTTGGCTTACTAATCAGGCATTTTCTATATGACTAAGCTGAAAATCTGAAACCTCTGACTGAGTCTGTGATGTGCCTTCAGTATCCTGCCTTCAGAAAGTACATTAATTGCATAATTAATGCATTCATTATAAACAAATAAGTAAACAGCATGTGTAAGACAGACAATACTGAATTCTTTTATTTTATATTGTATTTTCCTTTTAAGAAAAGCCAAGGTTTGGCTAGTGTTATTATTATTTTTTTCGAATAGTCCTTACATCAATATGTAATCTAATAAAACACAGTGCCACCTTAATTTGTTTGTGAGAAAAGCAGTTTGGGGAATGGATTGAGAAAATATGCAAGCCATACCTTTGATTTTTTCCGAGATAAGCTCCCTGTACCTAGCAGTATCTAAAAAGACATATTGATGTATCCAATTATAAAGGTATATGGGAAGAAATACAGAGATTGAAGGGAAATGGAAAGTCTGCAGGGTTTCTGATAGTACATTAACATTAAAACATCCATTTCTATTATACATACATAATTATTTCCTGAAGACCAAAATCACATTTCTACTGAAAGAACGAGGAGAGAGAGAGAGAGAGAGAGAGAGAGAGAGAGAGAGAGAGAACAACAATTACATACCCAAAGCCCTTTGCATAAACAGCTAAGATTTTATATATTCCTTCCATCTTTGCCCCTAGAGATGTTTTAGCGGTATATGTTCTTTTTAAAATATAATAGAACTGTTATGGGCAATTAAAAGCTCTACACAAAAGTCTGGATCATTTAACCACAAATTTAGTTATTATGACATGCTAGAATTATGCCAATATTATGGAAACTTAGTATCAGGTGACATAAATTAAGCAACTACCGTTCACTATCTACAATATACAGTCTATGGATAGTGATACAAAAAATAATATGCTGTTTCTGCTAAAATGCTACATGTGAACTCTATTTGGAGTTCTGCTAAATTTACCCTGAAAGTTTTCCTTCTTAATCCTTCTATTATTAACTACACTTAGGAGAAAATTACACCATTACTTCCCTCATTCCTGAAAGTATTCAAAAAGTATTTTTGCAGTCAAAATAAATTTCTAACTAGTCTTTCCTGATGAAAGTATCCCTCATAATGTGTATCTAAGTATGACTGAATATATCTCATTCGTCCCATGTGTGAATTTTATTCTATTGTTAAGTACAAGTCTGGTGACACAGACTTTAAACAGGACTGAGATTTGGTGTTCTCTAATGTTGGTCTTCATGTGTCTATCACCTAGCGAGTAGGTTTTCCCAAAGATAAAGGTGCATATATACATATATTTACTTACATATTTTTGATTTTCTTGTCTACAGGAACCAAGTCAGGATTGTATACATGCTAGGCAAGTGCTTTCCCATTGACCTAAACCTAAAGCTGAAGATTAATTTTAGAAGACAAACTTGATAAGTGAATGAGGTGAACTAGTCTGTATTTTTCTAAATCCTGAAATTCCAGCAATTATAACCAGACTTTTGCATTTTGAGTGATAGAAAATAAACAAGGCATAAACATGAAGGAAGAATTCTTGGACGAAAAGGTTGTAAGAAGGAGGAGAGGAAATGAAAGGCAGCTACACCATTCATTAAACTATATTCAAAGAACCTCACATCGTACTTCACAAATACACATTTGGCATGTGAATTTCTGGTCTATTCTCAACACAGCTGACATTTCTAAGAGGTAGTGTGATTTTTTTGGTCATTCAAGGAGTTCTGGATATTTGTCATTGTTTAGGGGGGCTAGTTATAAACCGTAATAGGTAATAGTCAGGAAGAAAGTTGAATAAAATAGATTAGATTCAGAGTTTCTTGTTTTGAAAAAAGGGGAGTATGAAAACTCATAATCCCTGGCAGCTATTCAAATATTTGTCCTTATGCCAAATTGTACTAAAGAGTACCAAACTGTCAATCCTAAAAACATATATACAAGTAACATTATACAGACAGTAGATAATATTTAGAAATATATATGTGTACACAAAATTATAAATATAAGCATGCAGCAACAATTTACAACAAAATAAACCACAACCTCAAAAGAGAGCAACAAAGAAGATATATTGAGATATATTAGAAGGGTTGGGACGGAGACAAAGGGAATAGAGAAATGTAATTATATTACAATCTCAAACATAAAAAATAGAAAAAAATAACAGGTTCCTATTTTATTATTTGGTTTTCTTTTAAATAACTGTGTTCTTGAATTCAATGAGATTCACAAAAGAAGAAGGTAATATTTAAGAAAGATTCAGAAAACACCTTGGTGGAGTATTATCTGTTTTAAAGTGAATACAACGGCCAGAATAGGCTATTAATAAGAGCCTGTTGCTCATCTGAAACAACAGCAGAATGAGCAGAATACTATGGGTACCACATTTGGTGATGAGTGGATAGGGAGACAAGTGTTTAAAGGACTATCAGCTGTGATTTTTATCAGCATATGAAAAAGTACACATTTACAGCATGTACAGATACACATAAAGACTTACATAGTCAACATATTAATATTATTTATGTAAAATATATTTGAGAAAGTGAATTAGGATAAAAACATGGCTTGTATAATTATAATAAAACAATTATTGAGATGTTTTTAAAAAGACAGTTTGCCTTGTTTGTTTGGAAAAATTGTTACTCTCTAACCCAGGCTGGCTTCAAAAGTCATAGTGATCCTTGTTGTTCAGTCACCAAGTGTTGGGGTTACTGGAATGATCTAAAATAGATTCCTATTTTTTATTTTACTTTTTTTCATTAAATTACTTAATTCTCACACAGTCAGGGTTCTGAATGACTACATTTTCTTTTTTAAAATATTGTGACACTTCAAGACTTGATTATTATCAAAAGCTATGAAAAACTGGTAGACTTTTGAATTAATATATGTCATCACCATACATTGCCTATGTTATGATTTGAAAGAAAATGAAATCTTACTTTGAAGAATATTTTTCTTTTAAAGCACAGAATAAATTGAAGTGAATACAGCTGTTCAAAAGTGTAATTCATTTATTTTATCTGCTTAGCTGTCTGTCTAAATATTATCCATCTATCATCTATCTTTCTATCTATCATCTATCATCTATCGATCATCTATCTATCATCTATCTATCTACTATCTATTATCCATCTATCATCTATCTATCTATCTATCTATCTATCTATCTATCTATCTTTGCAAAACTCTGATAATTTTACCTGTTTTACTTCTTTAGAAAATTTGAAACTCTTAGGAAAATTCAACCAGAGGAATTCAGGCATGTGTGTTCAGATGTTCAGAAGTGGGTTTGTAAGTAACTGATCTTTTTACATCATATAATTTCTGCACTAAACTTGAGAAACTGTGCTAGCATTTATTTTGGAGATGTGTAGGAAAGTGTTGCAAGGTTATAGTTAATTGAAGCTACCATCTGCTTTGTAATGCTCATGATTTATAACAGAAACCCTGTTTTAGTATGTCAAGGACATAAAAATATTCAAGAGTTTATAAATTAAAGAACAAACTCAGAGGCAAAGACTGGAAAACTGTAGAAAGATTAATAATATCATTGGAAATCCAATTTGCCTGCACAGAGAATCATATTTTCTGGGAGAAATATTAATATCAGAGATGTCTAAATTGGTTATTTAAGGATTAAATTTAAAAGGATAAAGAAATAAGAACAAAAATAAAGTCACATCCATAAGAACTAATACCAAAGCAACTGGGAAATCTTAGAGATGAATGCTTGGCACATATTTCAATAACTTTTGACACTGGTAAAGTATAAAATGTTTTGCAGTGATCTACATTTTGAGATATGTGCAGTGGTTATTAAGTGAATCTTACTTAAATTAGTCAATAGATGTTTAACTTCCTAGTTGGATCCATAAAATGAGCAAGTATCAGGATGTCTACCCCTCAAAACATACTCCACTCACAACAAAAGGAAAATTATGATCTGAATCTTTCCTTTTAAAATCAACAAGAACATCTTAGGACTAGAAAGGACTGAAAGATTATGACAATTATTCATACTACACATACCAGGCTTACTATTCCTCA
Organism: Alexandromys fortis; assembly: GCF_014885135.2. Lineage (NCBI taxonomy): Eukaryota > Metazoa > Chordata > Mammalia > Rodentia > Cricetidae > Alexandromys > Alexandromys fortis. The sequence goes on along the minus strand of NW_026067911.1, from coordinate 15,112,785 downwards.
ATAACGTTTCATTAAAATTATTATTAGCTTTTCTCGACAGGGAGTTTACTTTCTTTGTGACAAAACTAAGCCATTGGGCTAGAAAATACCCCTGCCTCCACTGCTGACAGGAAGTTGTCCTAATTAGACAAGCAGGACACAAAATACGCTGTTTCACAGAAAAGTTTGTTAAGATATACTAGGCCTGTAGGCTGAAGATGGATGACCAAACGTGGCAAAGAAACTTTTGGGTGAGCGTTCTGTTTCTGTCATTACTCACATTTTTGGATTCCTTGCTCCACTTTCTGCTTACTCGGCTAATGTTATTTCATTCTCAGGTCTCTGAGGGATCTGATGACTAGAAAGTTGTAGTTATAATTTACCAGACACAGAAAGCAAGTTATGATAGAAAATAATTTAGGTTCAAGACTTTGGACTCACCAAGAGAGGATAGATATGGAGTAATTTTTTCTTATTTCCTTCTTTCTTTCTTTCTTTCTTTCTTTCTTTCTTTCTTTCTTTCTTTCTTTCTTTCTTTCTTTCTTTCTTTCTTTCTTTCTTTCTTTCTTTCTTTCTTTCAGATTTCTGTCTCTTCCCGCCAGCCGCCTCCTCTTTCCCTCCCCCTCCCCCAATCAAGTCCTCCTCCCTCGTCAGCCCAAAGAGCAATCAGGGTTCCCTGCCCTGTGGGAAGTCCGAGGATCACCCACCTCCATCCAGGTCTAGTAAGGTGAGCATCCAAACTGCCTAGGCTCCCACAAAACCAATAGGTGCAGTAGGATCAAAAACCCATTGCCATTGTTCTTGAGGTCTCAGTAGTCTTCATTGTCCGCTATGTTCAGCGAGACCGGTTTTAACCCAGGCTTTTTCAGACCCAGGCCAGCTGGCCTTGGTGAGTTCCCGATAGAACATCCCCATTGTCTCAGTGTGTGGGTGCCCCCCTCGCGGTCCTGAGTTCCTTGCTCGTGCTCTCTCTCTCCTGGTGCTCCTGATTTGGACCTTGAGATTTCGGTCCGGTGCTCCAAATGTGGATCTCTGTCTCTGTCTCCTTTCACCGCTCTTAATTTGTTAAATGCATAGGGACTAACTAGACATTGTTTATGTATTTATTGCCTGTATATATTTTATATAGTTATTGTACTTATTGTATATAGTTTTTCGTATATTAGTTACAGCTTTTTAAAATTTTAGACATAAAGGGGAAATGTAGTGCCTCACACCGCGCCCTCGTGTCTGTGCTCTGTTCGCCATCACCCAGTTCGCGAGCTTCGGGCAACTGGCTAGAGGCTGAAAATACAGACACAGAGACAGACCGACACGCAGACCTTTTAACAGTGATACCAAAGCCCAAGGAATGCCCCCTTTATTGTGTTCAGGGGCAGATTATATAGAGATAGCCACGCCCCAGCCTAACCCACCAGAAACCACTCTCCTGCCATCAGGAACTCCTGAAGGTCTCGTGCTCAGAGCAGCTGTAGGCACTCAGATCAGGGGAAAACAAGTTGTTTACAAGAAATTCAGGATCTGGGGTCTCACTGCTCCCAACAATGTAGGGGCACTTCAACTGTATTTTAATAAATAATTCTAACCTGGAGATCAGGAGAGTAAGACAGCCACACTGGTCAGTCTTACAGTCAGGCAGTGGTAACACATTTCTTTACTCCCAATAGTCACACTAGTTACCAGAGAAACTGGGTGGTGCATGCCTTTAATCCCAGTGGTACACGCCTTTAATCCCAACCCTAGAAAGAATTATAAAACAGGAGGAGGCAGCTCACAGACAGACTCATTCTGAGATTCCTAGAGGCAAGATTGCCGTTTAGAACTGAGGTTGAAAATGGCCAATTATGTTCACAGCAGCAATTTTTTTGTGATAACCAGAAACTGGAAACAACCTAGATGCCCCTCAATTGAAGAATGAATAAAGACAATGTGGCACATTTACACAGTGGAATACTACTCAGCAGAAAAAAAAAAACAAACAATGACATCTTGATATTTGCTTGCAAATAGATGGAATTAGAAAAAAAACATCCTGAATGAGGTTACCCAGACCGAAATAGATTAGCATGATATGTACTCACTCATAAGTGGATATTAGCTGTTAAGTGAAGGATAACAAACCTATGGTCCATGACCCTAGAGAAGCTAAGTAACAAGGAAAACCCTAAGAGAAATCTATATAGATCCCCCTGGGAAGAAGAATAGACAAAATCTTCTGATAAAATTGGGAGCACGGGGTGGGAAAAAGGAGGGCAGAAGGGATAGAGAAGGGAAGAAGAGGAGGGAAGAGGAGAACTTGAGGAAATAGGATAGTCGAGATGGGGGAAGGACAGAGATGGAGAGCAAGGAAAGAGTTATTTTGACTGAGGGAGCCATTATGGGGCTAGCAAGAATTCTGGCACTAGAGATATTCCCAGGAACTCTCAAGAATGACCCCAGCTAAGACCCTAAACCATAGTGGAAAGGTTGCCCAAACCTGTCTTGCCCTGCAGTAGGATTGATGACGATCTTGAATGTCACCATAGAACCTTCAGCCAGCAACTGATGGAGACAGGCATAGAGACCCTCAGTGGAGCACTGGACTGAGCTCCGAATGTCCAGTTGAAGAGTAGAAGGAATGAGAATATGAGCAAAGAGATTAAGACCATAATGGGGACACCCACTGAAACAGCTTATCTGAGCTAATTGGAGCTCACTGACTCCAGCTGGACAGGAAAGGGTTTTTAAAATCATAGAACCTAACTAGATCCTCCGAATGTGAGTGACTGCTGTATGGCTGGGGCAGACTGCGAGGCCACTGGCAGTGGCACCAGAATTTGTCCCTGCTGCTTGTACTGGATTTTTTTTTAAATTATTATTTATTTATTTATTTATTTATTTATTTATTTATTTATTTATTTAAGATTTCTGTCTCTTCCCCACCGCCGCCTCCCCTTCCCCCCCCCCCCAATCAAGTCCCCCTCCCTCGTCAGCCCAAAGAGCAATCAGGGTTCCCTGCCCTGTGGGAAGTCCAAGGACCACCCACCTCCATCCAGGTCTAGTAAGGTGAGCATCCACGAAACTGCCTAGGCTCCCACGAAACCAATAGGTACAGTAGGATCAAAAACCCATTGCCATTGTTCTTGAGGTCTCAGTAGTCCTCATTGTCCGCTATGTTCAGCAAGACCGGTTTTAACCCGGGCTTTTTCAGACCCAGGCCAGCTGGCCTTGGTGAGTTCCCGATAGAACATCCCCATTGTCTCAGTGTGTGGGTGCACCCCTCGCGGTCCTGAGTTCCTTGCTTGTGCTCTCTCTCCTTCTGCTCCTGATTTGGACCTTGAGATTTCAGTCCGGTGCTCCATTGTGGGTCTCTGTCTCTGTCTCCTTTCATCGCCTGATGAAGGTTAATATTCAGGAGGAAGCCTATATGATTTTCTTTGGGTTCTCCTTCTTATTTAACTTCTCTAAGAACCCGAATTATAGGCTCAATGTCCTTTATTTATGGCTAGAAACCAAATATGAGTGAGTACATCCCATGTTCCTCTTTTTGGGTCTGGCTTACCTCACTCAGGATGGTGTTTTGTATGGAATATATACATATTAGAGTACTACTCAGCAGTAAAAATCAAGGACTTCTTGAAGTTTGCAGGCAAATGGATGTACTGGCTTTTTGAAACCCGTTCTCTCTGAATGGATACCTTGCTCTGCCTGGATATAGTGGGGAGGGCTTGGTTCTTCCTTAGAGCAATATGCCCTGTCCTTTCTGGGGAGTATATGAGTGGTGGAGTAGGGGAAAGGGGAGGGAATAGGATGAGGAGAGGAACTGGAAAGTGGGATTGGTGTGTAAAATGAGAAAAGATAATTTGTTTTCTTTTTTTAAAAAAGAAAAAGTTAGAAACAAGGAAAAAAATAAAGAAAAAGAACTGAGGTGAGGTAAGAGCCAGTGGTTGGCTGCTTTGCTCTTCAGGTGTTTCAGGTTGAACCCCAATTTCTCTCCCTGAGTTTTTACTAATCATGCTTCAAAACCTAACTTTTCCTTCACTGGCTGCTGGATACCTTGTCCTATACCGTGGATCCCTGGTATGAAAGTATTCATTCCGCCAAACCTTTGTTCTCATGGTCAAATCTACATAAATGTAGACCCCCATAACTATCCTTATTGATCTTTATTAATGAAACTCATTGGCAAGAAAGAAGCCCTGAGCAGGAGGAACTGAGCAGGAGAGAGTGTGTCTGCTCTTACTGATAAACACGTCTGGGTGGCCCTGAATTCTCTAACAGCCAACTCAGGAAAGTATAACTTCTGATCTTTGCTCTACCCTAACAAGCTGTTAATATTCTGTACTTTCCTTCACTTTTCTTTTGACACAAGGTCTTAATCTAGAAAATTAACCGTTTGTACCATTACCCCTAAAATATACAGGAAAAAAAAAAACTTGTGTTACTAAACCATCCACAGAGAAAGAAATTTCTCTCATCTGGGTACCAGCAGATACAGCACCTGGTAGAGGGGGTGTAAGCTTCATCTTAATTCCCCCAGTATCTGCTGGGGAGCTTCACAGCCATGCCCCTTCTGAGACATAAAGCATCTTTTATCCATCCTGTTAGCTTTAAAAAAAATGCATGCTTGCTAACTATGTCTGTGTGGATATGTAAACTGGAAACCTTGGGGGATGGGTAGAACAGTGAGGAACATTGAGAAGGAATATCAAAGGGAAACATCAAGAGAACATTAAAGAGAGCATAGGAAAAATAAATGGGACATAATAAAAAGATTCATGTGAGCTAGTTTATTTCATTTGCCTTCAGAACTTATTCATCAGGATTTGCCTGCTATAGTGATCTTTCTGAATCCTGAGTGGTTTAGTGCGGCTTAACCCTAACATAAACCTTGATTAAATTCCAAAATAATATAATCTAATGTTCACATGTAGAGAAATAGTTTTAGAAAAATATCAAAAGTCTTTCTTTTCAATAATTTTGTCTTTTGGTTTTTTGAGTTGAGGACAGAACTCAGGGCCTTGTACCTGCTATGCTAGCCATCTACCACTGAGTTAAATCCCTAGCCCTGCTTTCAATAATTAAACATCTACATTTTTGTTTGTTCTGTTGTTGTTTTAGAGACAGGGTTTCTCTGTATAGTCCTGACTGCCATAGAACTCACTGTGAAAATCAGGGTACCTCAGAACTCAGAGATCCATCTGTCTCTGCCTCCAAGTGTTGGAAATAAAGATGTGTACCATCACTGCCCAGCTACACAACTCCAGTTGTATAAAAGCACAAAATACTATAGAAATACTGTGTTTAACTTTAGAATACTCTGGCATTGGAGCTGCTGTACTCTTATGGTGACTGGTAGATAATGGATGAAGTCCAGTTCCGCAACTGCAGCACAGGCTACCCTTGCCAAAAATATGTTGAATTCATTATGAGTTTCAGTTTGAATTAACTTTTGGTCAATGCATTTAGAATCTTCCTTTCAGTTTTTTGAAATTTATTGTGATCACCTATGGTCATCTGAATAAAAAATGTGGCATTCATGGCCTCCTGTATTTATATACTTGATTTCCAGTTGATGGTCCTGTTGAGGTAGACTAAGGATGCTTATGAAATGGAGTCTTGGGGAAGTAAGTATGTTACTGGGGCTGGCTTTGTAGTGTATCTCATCCCACATCCTGCTTTCTCCATTTTCTCTGTACGTGTTAAATGTGACCAGCAGTTCCCTGCTCCTGCACTTGTACCATGCCTTCCTGCCAGCATGCTATTCCATACATTGATATTGCTTATGGTATTTCACACCACTACAGGGAAAACAATGTATTTCTTCATTTAGCATTTAGCTATACCAACTATAGTTTTAGGAACTGGTTATAGATTCCATGGCTCCTTGATCACACGTGTTTGTCTTGTTGTAGGTGAGTTTGGTATGAAGAATGGAAGACTATGTATTTTAAGAGTCAGGACATAGTCTGCATGAGCATGAATTCAATTTCTTTCAAATACTCATTCAAAGCTAAAAACCTTCTCAACTTCCCTCTGCCTATTACTCTTCAACTACTATGGTTCATTGTTGTATCCTACCACCTGGGTGAAAGAATTATATAAGTTGGTGTGTGTCCTATCCTTAGCAACTGGTTTATCCAATACTCTAGCTCAAATAACCGAAAGAACGCTAGTCATAAATACTCTATTATCCCAAGTTAGTAACTCTACAATAGCTAGCTAGCAGTGCATTTTGAAGTAGCACAAAGCCTGATAAAATCTTTGCCTCAGTCTGTGAGGCTATGCCCCAGGATCTGCTTGTCAGCTAGTGTACGCTACCCCAGTGTGAGAGATAACTGGTTTGAGAGTCACACAATATGGCATACCTTGGCTCTACACAAGAATTCTGAGTAGGAGAAGATCATCCATCTTGATGTATACTGAATTAAACTTCATGGAAATTCCAGGCTCACAGACAAGGCAGTGCTTTCTTTGCAACCGCCATGGCTTGAGCCTGAGTGACGAATGACTTTTTCCAGGAGCCATATTCTCTCAATGTATAGCAACTTTGTCAAGTGTGAGAATGCCTATGGGGTCTGAGCACTGTAGCATTCTGAATCAGCACTCATGCTGCATTCCAAACTAGTTCGTTGAAAATGACAGCTGTGGCATTTGTCTTTTCATCCTGAGGCGCTTAATAAAATCAATATAATATTTGTTGACTTGAATTAAACATCATATATAATAAACGACTCTGTGCAGAATCATAAATACTAGGTGCATTTAGGGAACAATGTAACACACACAGTATTGTTCTAGAAACAGGGGAAGGAAAAATCTTTCATGTACACGTACAAGGTAGTGTTTTTTTATTTCCTGTATCCTTTGTCTTTACCTAAATGCTAATGTTTTGCTTCATAATATAATGTATGGAAGTGCGAGAAATGTAAAGAGTCTGCCTGAGCTCCATGCAGAGCGGCAGCAGCCTTTACTGGTCTCAGAGAGTCTGTTTTAGGATGAGATAGCTGAGAAGCCAGGCTGACTGAAAAACTGTTGTGCAGAGACCTCTAGAGACTGGAGCGCATAACTGCACTTAGTGCTACGTAGCTATGCTTCAGTGCCATCCTGTAAGTGAATTATTTGGGGAGCTATAACACAGCTGTAAAGAAAACAAGGTACTGTTCTATTCCTGATGATGTGGTTTAAATCGGTGTTCTAAAAATCCTGATGTTTTTGACTATACTCTTCCTAATGAATTAATTAGCATAAACTAGGCTTTGTATTTGCTCTACTGCAAAAACAATGATTAAACAACAGCTGTTAAGGCCAAAAATATAAATTATCAATGTGTGCAGAATACTTACCTTTAGACAAACAGGGGAGTATTTTACCTTATGCCAAGACATACATTACCCTTCTATTTTAAATATATCTGGTATTGCGTTAATTTTCTTCTTTTTAAATTTAATTTCTAATTTTTAAAGTTTTGACTGTGGCTACAATTTTTAAAAATGTTTATTAATAGTCATATAAGCATGCATTTGATCCAAAATAGCAAAATTTACAATATATTATATTCATATTTGTATCTTTATTTGTGCTAGTTTTTCTTCCGGGCATAGTAAGGTTATGAATTTTAAACAATTTTGGCTGCAAAAACAAAGATGATTTAAACAAAAGTGCTTTCACTTGTACACACTGTAACCTCACTCTGACCAACTTGTGTCCACGTGTGAACTAGCCATTGGTGCATTAGTTTTCTCCAAATAAAGAGAACCAAAAAGATGGCTGTGAGTATGTGGAGGTAGGGATGTTTACATAAATGTGTGGACATTTGCATATAGGAAGAAATAGTGTGGGATGAAAGGGATGAAGTTATGATCTGTGTTATTGGCCTTCACAAGTTCGAAATCCGCAGGGCAGATTGAAAGACGAGATATGAAGGAAGACTTAATGCTGAAGCGCTAGTCAAAGGCAGTGAGGAACCTGTGTAAGCCATCAATCAATTAGATTAAGCTCACCCGCACGTTGTGAGGTTGAGCTTAATCTTCTTTAATGTCTTATTTAATATCTACTACTCTGTGAGATACATTTGATCTATGTGTATAGTTCAATGGCTGATACTTACTTGACTTGTACAAAGTCCACAATGATCAGGCTTTGACCCCTCCTACAGTACAATGAGTTAATAGAACGTGATTTCACAGCAATATTTAGTTTGTCATTTGACCACTACCTGAGTGCCATGACACACTCAAGTTCACTCAGAAAACTCACCCTCATGGTCAGTCGTTTTCTAGTGTTATACAAGTCACCATCTCTTAATGAACCAAAACATCCAAAGTACAAAGTTTATAAAATATAAATCCAAGTATAATGACAACAGTAGTAATTATGATTTTTGTTGTCTTTTATTGTAAAATTTGCCTAATCACTATAAGAGTTGATTGCAATGAAATACTTTTCAGATGGCTATTATAATGTAAATTTCATAGTTGAAGTCTATTCTCCTTGGTGAAGGTACTTTCATTTCACATTAAAAAATAAATTCACTTCGCATTAAAAAGTAAATCAGAACTTGGAATTTCTTTCCATTTTTAATTCATCTTGAAGTAGCAATTTTGATGTAAAAGTTAAGTCTTGAATCCCAGTGGCATACTAGAATTTGAATATGCAAAATGTTCGCTGAAAAATGTAGCATCAGTAACAAAGCAAACTGAGAAATGAACAGTATGATGATAAAAAGTTTGTGCTAGAGCTGAACAAATGTCAAAAGATTATATCAAAAACTAGATCAGTTCTGAATCTGTAAGGAAGTAAAGGGCATAAATTGAATTAATTGTATATTAGCTTTTCTAAAATAATTGCTAATTATATAAAACAATGCTTAATAGTATAAGATAAAATAAATAAAAGAGAGTATCAGGATTCAAAATATTCGTATAGAGAACTCATGGAGAGATTCACCTCTGATGTCTTCTAGGTGAAAGAATGCAAGAGACATGTGGTACCATTTTTGGTATATGAAGGCAGTAACAGATATTTGCTCTAGGTTTCTGCATTAAGATTGATGTGTTTTTGCTTGTAGTTGGACAGCTGTTCCTTGGTTTCCCAGCTGCTCAGACCCAAAATAACCACACAGAAACAATATTAATTGGAGTACTCTTTGGCCAATAGCTTAAGCATATTTCTAGCTAGCTCTTATATACTAAATCCATCTTCATCAATCTGTGAAACACCATGAGGTCGTGGTCTACTGGCAAAGTTCAGGTGGGCTCTGCCAGGGGCATCTGCCTCCTGCGGCAGCTATATGGCTCTCTTTGACATTGCCTACTCTTCTCTCCTCTATCTTCTTTGAATTTCTGTTTTGCCCTATTCCATGCTACAATAGGCCCAAATCAGCTGTGATGTAATTATAGTTTCTGAGTGATTTTTTCATGTCTGGGTGGCTAGGAAATAAACGAGCAGCCTCTGCCTACAGTTGTTTCACACCCCATCCCAACAAAGATTCTCAAATATATTACATCAGTATCTTACACTTGATTTACACATGCCTAATTCAATCACAATAACAAATCAAGATAAATCAAGAAGAATTTGGATATTAGCCCAATGATTTCCCTGTGCTATTCATATAACAAAGATGCCTATATATAATTAAGGTTTCCATATACTCATATATGCCACCATTGGTTGCTTTGGTTTTGTCATCAATTTCACATATGCAAAATTTCAGAATTTATATTATTTTGCTATTATTATTATTATTTCAACCTTTTGGAGATGCTTCAAAATTCTTCTATATCAGAAATTCATACTTTGTATGATCTCATTGAACTTTTTAAAATATTGCAATTTATTTATGTCTATGCATGCTTGTCTGTGTAATAGTATGTTATTAAGAGTGTAAGTTCCCAAGGAGACCAAAAACAAACAAACAAAAGAACTATGTGGAATTTCAAGGAACTAGATTTACCAGAACCTGGTAGCCTCTCAGCTCGAGTGCTAGGAATCATACTCAGGTCCTCTATAAGAACAAAAGGAACTCTTTAACTCTTGAGCTATCTGTCTAACTCCTTCTACTGTTTTTAAAATCAGGTATTAGATAGCCTTCTGTACATAGAGTGGTATAAGTTTGGTTATCTTCTTGATTGGACTTTTGAACTGCTATGAATATCCTCAGAAATGTTATTTTGTTTCCTTAGAAGTACCTGGGTGACAGTCTTGACAGAGAGATGGCATAATTCATATTTTAAATATGTTTTTATTTTTGAATATAGTACTTTCTATGTATTTACATCTCACTTGATTTTTCTCTGAAACAATTTTGAATTTTCCATGAAGTAGGGATCAAGCATGTCTTAAAGACTTCAGTAATAAGTATTTATATGACAACTGTTAAGGCATAGTCAGAAAGGCATAATTATTACCATCGCCTCAAGGTTTGTTCCTCTTCCTTCTTGAGTATTCTTGTTACTATGTCCATTGCCTAACTGTGGGTCTACAAAAGTTTATGTAAAAGGTTAACTGTATTCTTCCTGTATCCCCTTCTTATCATCCCAGAAGAGAACATAGTCTTGGAATCCTGACAACGGAAGACAAACTTATTGACTTACTGTTTTAAGCACGACTGTATACAAACCATGGGTCAAAACCATAGGCCATAGCCAAATGTGACCGTTTCTGATGAGGCCAGATTTCCACAGTTTCCTAACAAAATCAAATCAACCTAAGTAATGTCTACAGACAGATGAGAAAATCCAATTCTCTGGCTTTCAAGATTCTACTAACATATTTCTGGAGAATAGAAGTATACTTGATACAGAGGACTCTGAGATTCCTTCATAGGGTTCTTGTCTCATTTAATTACTTAAGAAGGGACTCACATGGAACCTTTAGGACAATGGAAGTAGGGTTCAAAAGAAGGAAAAATACACAAGGCAGGCAAGCTGTAAAGGTCAGCAGCTGATGGACAGTGGTGAGAAGGCAAGAGAAATTCTGCTAAGTTGTCATGGAGTTCAGACAAGCACTCAAGTGATGGAGCTGGAGGCTATATAAAAGAGTATAGGAAGAGTATAGAAACCTGAAGCATCTTCCTGCAACCTCACTGGAACTTTGAAACACAGCTTGTTCCAATACTGAGGGGACTTAAGAGGTGAGTGAACAGCCACACAGTGTACACCCCACTCTATAGGACCTCCACAATGGGACAAAACCCACGGCCCCTCCCCTAACTCTCTAGACTTTTCTAGCCATCCTGCAGGGAGCTTTCTGCGGGAGGGCTCCCCCAAAACCTACACCCATACAGCAGCCCATCCAAACAACTAGCCACACCCTGCCCCGAAACCCACCTATCCTCCTGCAACATCGGTGGAACTCTGAAACACGCCTTGCTCCGATACTGAGGGGACTTAAGAGGTGAGTGAACAGCCACACCGCGGCGGGACACCCCATTCTCTAGAACTTCCACAGTGGAACAAAACCCCGGGCCCCTCCCCCAACTGCCTAGGCTTTCCTAGACAGCAAGCAGGGAGTTTCCTGTGGGTAGGCTCCCCCAAAACCCAAACCCATCCACTGAACCATCCAAAACTACTTCCCACACATACCTAAGAGCTGAGGGCTTGCTATAATAGTGAGGTGACCAAGAGCTTGCTACAAGAGAGAGCACCAAGAGAACAAACCAGGAGAGAAGATCAAGAAAGCAGGCTTATAGAAACCTCAGAGGCTTCCTGAAACAGACATTGACAGTACAGGTCAGACCAATAAAAATTCCCAAACACTCAGACAGCCACTACAAGGATTGGACCAAAATGGAAAGATGCTGCTGGCCTAATTAGAAGGAAAAGATGGGTAGGTGTCAATGCAAGAATTCCTCCAGCAACCTAAAAAGCAACATGGTAACACCAGAACCCAGTGGTCACACAACAGGAAAACTTGATCATCCTAACCCAGAAGAAGTAGAAGAAAACAACTTTAAATGTAACTTTATGAAAATGATGGAGACCTTTAAAGAGAAAATAAAAAAGAATCCCTTAAAGAAATGGAGAAAGCAGGGCGGGGTGGCACATGCCTTTAATCCCAGCACTTAGAAGGCAAAGGCCGGTGGAAAGAGTTATCTTGATTGTGGGAGCCATTATAGGGTTAGCAGAAACCTGACTCTAGAGAATTTCCCAGAAATCCACAAGGAGGACCCCGGCTAAGACCCTAAGCAGTAGAGGAAAGGGAAATGATTTTGGCTTGCCCTGTATTCATACTAATGAATATCTTTATTTATTTATTTATTTATTTATTTATTTATTTATTTATGATTTCTGTCTCTTCCCCACCGCCTCCTCCCCTTTCCCTTCCCCTCCCCCAACCAAGTCCCCCTCCCTCGTCAGTCCAAAGAGCCATCAGGGTTCCCTGCCCTGTGGGAAGTCCAAGTACCACCCACCTCCATATCTTAAATATCACCATAGAACCTTCATTCAGCAACTGATGAAAATACAGGTAGAGACCCACATTGTAGCATGGGATTGAGCTCCCAAAGTCTAGTTGAAGAGTGGAAGAAATGAGAATATGAGCAAAGAGGTCAAGACCAAGATGGGTTCACCCACTGCAATAGTTTACATGAGCTAATAAGAGCTCACCAACTCCAGACTTGGAAGGAACAAGCAAGCAGGACTAAAGTAGTATCTCTGAATGAGGCTGACAGTTGAATTGCTGGGGCAAATGAGGGGCCACTGGCAGTGGCACCAGGATTTATCCCTACTGCATGTACTGGCTTTTGGGGATCCTTTCTCTTTGGAAGTATACCTTGCTCAGCCTATGTATAGTAGGGAGGGCCTTGGACCTTCCACAAACCAATGTGCCTTACGCTTTCTTAGGACTGGATGGGGGTGGGATAGGAGGGTGTGTTTGGAGGGAATGGGAGGAGAAGAGGGATAGGAACTTGGATGGGTATTTTTTAAAAATCGAATACATTGAAAAATAAAGAAAAAAAAAACAAGAAACCCGAAACATCTGAATAAGAATATTTAGGCTATGCCCAGTGTTAAAAAAGAAAGAGACAGAAAAAACAGTGAGGGGCAGTTGCATGGGACTCAGAAAGCTGGGCTGCTCACAGCTTAGCCTCATCATGGTTGTTCAGCTCAAACGGACAGTGACAGGGGCACAAATTTTGAGAAGGACAATGATAGCAGCTCTTTAAATGAACAATGACTCCTCCTCCTCTTTCTTTATCATGAGGTAAAATGATCATTCTTAGTGTTTTCTATTTGCCAGGTGAATGGCGTAGCATACCAACAGTATTAGGTCTCTACTGACCTAGAGATTCTGTTGCAGGTTAGGCGAAGTTCTCCCTTAGTAGCTCTTTACCACTGCTCCTGCCCTCTAATTATCTCAGAGGGTAAATAAGTTTTTCATGTGTTCTTGAAGATGAGGGCAGGCATGCCTGTTCCAATTCAGCTTATAGACTAGACACATTCAGCAGAAGCAGTGAGCCATGCATGGACCAGGCAGGAGAAGCCAAGGTTTTTTTAGAATCCATGTTTCTATTCTAGCACCCTGTTACAAGTGTTCAGGGAAGGCCTTCTTCCATTATCTGTTTTAGCATATGCTTCCAAACATTTTCTCCTCTCGGAATTTGAGTAAATACAGTTACAATGCTCACATTTATTTTATTTCCACCAAAATCATACCTCTATACTAGAAAAATTTATCATACCTTTAATAACATCATTATGTAATTTAAAACTACTTTGACTAAACTACTACTCAGTTAATTCAGATATGAAACTTCTTTTATTTGCCTTTCTTCCTGTCAGAAAATGTTAACTAAGTGGCACATTAAATGATAATGCTAGTGTCTTTGTGTTTAGCCACTTGAAGAATTGCCTAGCTGTATATCATACAAGATAAACACCAATTAAATTCACTGTATCTAGATAGCTTTACACTATCTAGACACTTACAAAATCTGAACCTTTCCTTCCAGTAACATAAAAATATACTTAATTATAAAATGTAAATTATATCAAACTAAAACCATCGCCAATTTTATCCTATTTTTGGAAGTAATGAAACTATATAGATATAAATACATAATATTAAAACAATGGTTTATTGGAGGAATTATTGTCTAAGTATAACTGGTCTGGCTGCATATGTTGATTTTTACCAGATATCATATTGTTCCTTGACAAAGACAGTACTGAGGAATTCATTCTGTGCAGTTATGATATTAGAATCAGACCATAGGTAGCCACTGGCTTATGTCAGACTATAAAATGCACTTTAATACAGATAACTGAGAAGTCCCGTAGGATCTGGGTCTAGCCTGGTCTTTTCGTCCAATCCTGTTCTGAAAACCCCATCTTAATAAAGTTCCTGAACACTAAATACATTTAGATTCTGCTTCCCACTGAAGGGGGGAAAATCCTATAATAAACTTGCTTGCTTGGCTCACAAATGCCCATGCAATGAATATTTGAATGTTATATCATCTGCTCATGAAATTTTGTGGGTAACATGTTCTTATTGATGCTGGAAATTTTGTCATTACGATATTACCCTTGTAGGATTGTTTTACATCAACCCATTCTTTACCTGAGACCAATTTCTTACCTTGCAAATATGAACAAAGACCCTTTTAATAGAGGAACTTATATATACCAAATTTAGTATTACTGACTTCACACTTATGCAATAAAATATTAGTTTAAGATGTGTTATTCATTAATGCTGTGGAATATGTTTTAGTGATTCGAAGATGAATTGCATTTTTTGTTGCATTTTATAATTTGTAAAACTGTTACTTTTTCTGAAAACTCCTTATTGCTCTAGTAAAGAGCAGCATGATCAATAGCAAGACAGGAAAGGGCTAGGTGGGACTGGAGAGGAAAGAGAATAAATAAGAGGAGGAATCGAGGGAAAGGAGAGAAGAGAAGAGGGAAAATGGGGAAAGGAAAAGGAGAGGAAGATGCTAAGGGACAGCCACCCCACTACACAGTCAGCCAAGGAATAAAAACTAAAGATATATGAAACAAAGAAAGGTAAAAAAAGCCCTGAAGCAAAATGTAGAGGAGGAGAAACAGGATAATTTAAGTTAGAAAATCTGGCTATAAACAAGCCAAGCTAAACCCAGGCATTCACATCTAAGAATAAATTTCCATGTATTTATTTGGAAGTTGGGTGCTGGGCATTTTCTTCTATGCATTGTGTTGTTTGTATTTGTATGTTTTGTTTATATTACCCAGTGATTTGAGAGATATCGGAAGTTGTTAGACTTGGAAGTCATTAACAGAAAAGTTAATATTGCCCCTTCTGAGTTAGGCATAATGTCACATGGCTACAATATAAGAAACAGGAAGACTGAGTTTGAGGCCAGCTTGGACTACCTACTAAGTTGAAGACCAGCCCAGGATAGCAAAAGACTGCCTAAGGAAAAAAAAAAAGGAAATAAAGAACAAGTTTATAACCCAAAGAACATAGGCAGTATATCTCTTATACATTTTAATTTACTTCTGACCCTAAGAAACTGATTATAGAAAATGACTTTCACAATACTTCTTCCTTACTAACATAAGGCAATGAGCAGTTTGGATACATAAAAACACTTTACAGTTGAGGATCCAGATTTAGTAATTTTAGAGTTGTTTTGTTTACAATTTTTATATGACTAACATTAAACTAACACAACAGTGGTTTGATATTGCAGAGCCCTGGGTTTAGTGTTTGAGTATCTATGCAGCATCTCTCTTGTACACCAAAATAATTTCACTGAAATCAGACACAGTTTACTTAACAACACATTTAGAAAATATTGAATGTGTTTCCCCAGCAAACATGCCATTCAGAACCCACAAATTTGATGTTTCCACTAACCTTTCCATCAGAAGCTGCTTCAGAGAAGACGGAAGAAGATTAGAAAACGACCAGTTTAAACTTTCTATTTTTGTGTAATCAAATAGTTCACATTTCTAGACTGCATTTTTCTTTTTAATCGACTTGCATTATTCTCTTACTCAGCCCAGCTGTTTTTGACAGACGGAACAGTGCAATTTGGGAAGTAGCAAGGGAGGTTTATAATCAGACTACAGAGATGGAAAATTACCTCCAGTGCTAAATACCAAGGGATTCTACATGATAAGAGCAAAATAAAAAGTCACAATCCACACAACAGTGAAAACAACTGGGCTTAGGAAAGTACTGGGATACTTTCTTTGGTGCCATTAAATAGCACATACACTCTGATATTTGCATTAAGAAATTGGACATTTACTGTGATCCATAATTTCAATTGGCATTATTTCTAATAACAAACATTATAATAATCATTATTTGATATGTTGTCTTCTAAGTCATTAATTATAGACAGGTGATTAAAGATACACATGTGACGTAATTTCAAAGTACCTATTTGTTTCTTTATATTTAGTTACCGTGTGAGTTAATGATTTTTTATTCTATAATAAACATATATTTTTGACAATTTAATTCATGCATATCATTTATTCTTATTGCTTTCATTTAATTACCTTTCTTATTTCTCTTCTACCTTGTCATACCATTCTCCACATCCTTTCTCACATTCATAACTTTTCGGTATGTTTTGTGACCCATGTAGTTTAACCATGGCTATCACTGTGACCAACACATTAATCCTAGATATTGTAGCTTTATGGGGTCAGTATTTACAATACAGACTTCTCCCCAAATATATGTAAGAGCAAATAATTTGGCCATGAGGTTATAACCCTAGTGATTCCCTCTTCCACCCATGCCTGACAGGTTAGTTATTTACTGTGGAAGTCATGTATCAATTTGGGGCTTTCACAAAGTGGTGTATTAACCACCAAATTAAATACCATAGAGATGTATGTGTGGAGGCCCAAAAATGTGAGCCTATTTCTACTTTGTCTGATGGTCAGAATCTTTTTTTTTGTCTAGAAACACTAATTCTTCCCACAATATTACTATCTGTGCCATTATGGATGCCTTTGATATGTCTGAACCATCAGTTCTTTCTTTCTCTGTCTGCACAGGGTAGTTGGCGCTTCTTACCCCTTTCCAGGCCCTGCAGTAGAGAGGCATCCATGCTGCGATAGCAAGTGCATCATATCGTGGAGCATTTGAGAATATCAGTGGTTTCTGTTACATTTGGAATAAAAGTAAAAATCTTAACAATTGTTACTGGTTCACCTTCCTGCCTCCTTCTACATGAATTCCTGAGTAGGTATTGTCTTCAATCCTCCCTTTCTCAAGAGGTGACTTCTGACAGAGTATTTCCAAACCACTATTTCAAAAAAGTATTGCAATTTTATGAATGGTAAATCACTTATACCTACAGTTTGATAATTTTATTATTTTGTTGCAAATTATACATTTATTTTAATGCAATTATCTCACTTGTTTATCAAAGTATGAAACTTAAAAGCACTGAGTTTATGTACATTTCTCATAATATGTTTTGACCAAATATATATAATGTTGTTCACTTAGTAAATATCTACTCTCTATACGAAATAATTCATCTGGATTAGTTGTTTTGCGTCATCTTTGATTTCTAGAATTTAAAGCAGATATTATAAGGATACTGAAGGACACTAGTTACTGGGACAAACTAAGGAGATGATCCCCATCAAGCAGTTAGAATCATGCCTGACTCATCAAATTCAATAAATATTACCTGGTATTTCCAATTTTATTATTTTTTTAAATATTTTGAAGATTTACATTCCTGAACTCTTAAAATTTATCATTATACAAGTAAAAAATATCAGGACAGATAATAGTGGCGTATACCTTTAACCTCAGAACTTGGGAGGCATAAGCAGACGGATCTTTGAGATCCGGAACATCTAGAGCTACACAGGGAAACACTGTCTCCAAAAACCAAAATAAATAAATAAATGAGAGATGACATAAAAGTTGTATATAAATGAAACTCATTATATAGCTATGTAGTTATTAATTTCAGAAAAATAAGTAAAGGCACCTTATAGGAATGTGAGAAATATTAAAATAATAGCAAATATTTTAATCGATTAACATTTCAATGACAGGAAGATGATGATTTCAACTTATAATTTTAAAACTTATGAGAAACACTAATGTAATATTTGCCAAAAATTCTCCTCATGGTGAATAAAGTCTCAGCATTTCCTATTTATGAGAATTTTAGACCTTGACAGCTATGTTTTTAAAAAATAAAAGTTATAGTATGATGATGTGAAAAGAAACTCCAAGGCTAAATTCATCCATTTGGTGCCCATCTTTCCAGAGCTCACATGCACTTACACTGTCTGCAATCTCCTACAGTAGATATTCTCTATTATATTGGCTTTATGGTAGATGAGCTTTTAAACTTATTTCTTTACCCACATCAGACTTTTTTTTAACAGTTTCTTGGTAGCTTTAAAACACTAGTAAATATCAAATGTCATTCTTAATTTTTACAATGAAGCAACTGGTATACTTAAATTTTATTGGCTATAAACGTCTTATATTTCCAATTTCCATTTTGTTTTGTGACCTTGTTACTTCTCATCTGGTACTGATAACATTAAGTTCTCCTGTGCATTTTGTTGAAGCCCATGTGGGTCCAACACAGATAGTTATCTTCCCTAACTGGGACTGGAACGGAGTCGTGAGGAATAATCAGACGCAACTTACGCGGTCATCCTTCAAGGGCAAGAGATCTCTCCAATCTCCTGTTTATTCTCCCAACACCTTATATATTATCATCACATCAATTGAGCAGGAAAACACATTAGGCTGTATCATAGGTAAGCAGGTGAATGGGCTTTTTGTCACGTCTGCAACTACCTGTATGCTAGTTGTCACGTAGGCCATAAATTAGCATCTCTATAAGACATCCTCCAAATTACAAAGGAAGAAAACACCAAACCTCCTAACTCTTAATTCATCAGCTTCAGCCAACACCTCTTCACAGGTGATTTACATTTATTAAAAAGAAATTAGGAACAGCACATCCTGACTATTGTTAAATAGAGACAGCTTGTCTACAGAGTTACGTGATCAGCTCAGACTGGGCCTATGACTTTTATGCCTGGCTGATACACCATACAGAAATATGGGCCTACAGCATTTAATTGTGTATGTGCAGAGGCTTCAGTGTTAGGCACCTTGGGCACAAGCCTGACAACCTGAAATTTTATATCAGAAATTACATTTGAAGTTTCATTCTATTTCTTTATTTTATGCACACGTGAATGACAGATGCTGATGCCATGTCTTTTCTTAATTATTCTTCATTGTATTTGAAAGGGCAGAGTCTCTCACTGAAGCTGGAGTTTACCATTTAACTAGATTGGCCAGCAAACCCCAGCGATCTGCCTTTCTCTGCCTCACTAGCTCTCATATTATGGAAAAGCATTACTTTGCCTTTGTTTCTTTTTAACATGGACACTGGGAATTGGCTCAGGTCCCCACACCTGCACTGAAAACTTTTATCTAATGAGCCATAACCCCATCCCTGTTTTTACAATTTATTTATTAGACAATGTCTCATTATATGAACCCAGGCTGGCCCTCAACTCATGTTGCTTCTGCTTCAGCATGGATTACAGGTGCGTGCCACCATGCAAAGCACTTTGCCATGTTGTGTGCTCTATTTATAGTTCTTGCCTTTGTATCAGGAACCATGAACTTTGGGGGGGAAAGTCCTTGAACTTCTCTGAGTTCCCTTCAAAATGCATTTGTGCAGCTTTTAAGAAGTTGAAGGCAATGACTTCTTCGCTGTGTGAATGTCAAGCTATTATTCCACACACTCAGATGTATAAAGAAAGAATGGAGTGCAATGAAGAAATGTGGAAAGCACAACACATGTGAGAAGCTGCCCCTTTACTGTGGCATAGATTTTATAATCAACTAGTGCTTTAAAACACTGAACAAATGTACAGCATAGCTCTTAAGTGTGCATGATGGTTGTTCTTTATCTTACCACGTATTATAGTTTGTTTGGGCCTGCAGGTTCTGTTCTTCTGTGGGTGATGGTGCAGAGTTATCGCTACCAGCATCCTTTCTTACATTTACAGTGGGTTGTGCTGTCCAATTACAGTGGCTATGACATCACAAAGCACTGCAGTGTTATGAAGCCCAGTCCTACACTGTGCTACACAGTGCATCACTGATCGCTTTAATTGTATGTGGCCTATGACTGTATCAAATCACATATGTCTTATTATTATTACATGCTTTGCTGATAAAACTAAAATTGATGTTTGTTCTACCTAATCATTCTGTATTCTTCACCCCCCTCTCTTTCTCTCTCCCTGTGTGTGTGTGTTTATATGTGTAGGAAATCTTTAAGTAAAAATCATATATCTAAACAATAGTCCAGATGATACCTTTTTATTTTATCTTATTCTTTTATTTTATCTTATTCATTTTACATGCCAACCACACTTCCTTCTCCCTCCCCTCCTGCCCCCACTTCCTCCTGACCCACTCCCATACTCCTCATAAAGGGTAAGGCCTCCTATGGGGAGTCAACAAAATTTGACACATTCAGTTGAAGTGTGACCAAGCTGCCCCCATCCCCTGTCAAGGCTGAGCAAAATGTAAAGCACAGGATAACCAGATGACAATCCACAGCTCCAGAGAACCTAGGTAAGAGGGACACATGGATTGCCTTGGGCAGGGGAAATAGATGCGATCTCCTAGGTAAACTGACAGCAGGAGCAGTAAATACATTAGTTTTTATTTTACTATATATAATAAATTGACATTTGAATATTCTATAATAATATGAACACAGTGTTTTCCAAATAGCTAGTGCAGGGAATCTTAGTAACACGAGGAACAATTTTTGAAAATTTACTTTCTAAGCAGCTCACATAATTATACTAAAGCAAGGAAGAAATTATCTGTCACTTTTCCCTTACAGTTGTATTGAATTGCCAAGAGTATCTAATTAAAGAGAAAAACATGGAAACAACAACATCTCGATACATTATTTATGCAAACATTTGCAGAGCAGAAAATTGTAAATTAACATTATATCAAGTTTTACAAATATTGTCTAACTCTAACTCCTATTTACAAACCATGATAAGATTCTGTGAGAATACTTTTAGCACACATAATTAAAGATCAGAAGATTCACTTTGGGGCAATGAAAGTAAAAAATGAAAAGACAAGAGTAAGCTATACTTTGTAATTACATTTCTTCTCATCTTTAGAATAGAAGTGCAACTTTAGGCAAACACAGTACAAGTTCTAATCTTGGGTGGTTCAGATGATTTCTGGTGAGACATTAAGTGTTCCTAAGTACTTTGCATCAGCCATGTTTCTCCTTAATGTGAATTTCAGATTAATAAGATTAATTATGTAACACACTTTTTTTTATTAGAAATAGCCTTAAGTTTTCTGCTATGAACTTGTGATTTTCCAGGCTCTTCCCCTTGCATGCTGAGATATCAAGTACCTGCCTCCTAGCCTGTGTGTGGTGCTAGAGATGGAAGCCAGGGTTGGAGGCTATGCAAGTACTCTTCTGAATAGTTACATTGACAACCTTTTTTTTTTGTTTGTTTGTTTCTACATAATGCATTTATTTGGCAGAAGAGTTTTTTTTAAAGAATATTACATATTTTGATATAGCAAACACCAAATGGCTTCTATTCAGAAAGGTAAACTTAGATACCATCTATTTGATTTATTTCTAATCCCCAGTTACTTACTGAGTAGAATTTTGCAACATGGGACCCCAAAGGAGTTCGTTTTATAGATTTCTTTTTGTTTTGTTTTCAAAGGTTTTTAATGTTTTTTTCTTTTTATTGATATTTTAATATTTTTTCTATTCAAAATTTCCACCTCCTCCCCTCCTCCCATTTCCCTACCACTCCCCCACTCACCCTCCCTTTTCCCCCTCCAGTCCTAAGAGAATGTAGGGTACTCTATCCTGCGGGAAGTCCAAGGCCCTCCCCCCTCCATTCAGGCCTACGAAGGGGTGCATCCGAACTAGGATCCCAAAAGCCAGTACATGCAGTAGTATCAAATCCCAGTGCCATTATCATTGGCTTCTCAGTCAGCCACCATTGTCAGCCACATTCAGAGAGTCCGGTTTGATCACATGCTCATTCAGTCCCAGTTCATCTGGCCTTGGTGAGCTCCCATTAGATCAAAGATTTCCTTGCTCATCTTCTCCCTCTTTCTGCTCTTCAACTGGACCTTGGGAGCGCAGTCCAGTGCTCCGATGTGGGTCTCTGTCTCTAACTCCATCCATTGCTGGACGAAGGTTCTATGGTGATATTCAAGATATTCATCAGTGTGGCTATAAGAGAAGGCCAGTTCAGGCGCCCTTTCCTCTACTGCCCAAGGACCTAGCTGGGACATCCGCTTTGACACCTGGGAACCCCTCTAGAGCCAAGTCTCTTGCCAACCCTAAAATGGCTCCCTTAATTAAGATATCTTCTTCCCTACTCCCATATCTGTCCTTCCTTCATTTCAACCATCCCACTCCCCCAAGCTCGCCCCAATTCTTCCTTCTCCCTTCTCTTTCCCCCTAGCCCCTTCCCCCCATTCCTACCCCCAAGCCCATGTTCCCAACTTTTGCCCAGTGCTTTTGTCTGCTTTCAATTTCTAGGAGGATCTATATATATTTTCTTTGGGTTCATCTTATTATTTTGCTTCTCTAGGATCATGAACTATATGTTCAATGTCCTTTGTTTATGGGTAGAATCCACTAATGAGTGAGTACAAACCATATTCATCATTTTGTAGCTTCTAAATTATAGCAATTTTTTTGTCTCGGTGTTCATGGAAAGATGGTTTAGGAACTGATTCTTGGAAACAGCTCAGAAATCAGTTTTAAAATTTGTAATCATAAAGAAATAAACATTTTGACAGATAAAATATGTTATTGATAGCAGCTTTTTGTGAAATGTTTTATAGCATTCTCATACATATAGGATACATTCTAGTATCTTATAGCCAGGCAATAACAGCATCTTAAACACAATAAACAACTGCACATTCAGACCTAAGCAAACCTTATAGACACAAATGTTGATTTTTGTTGCTTGAAGTAAATGAGAATACATGAAGCCATGAACATTATTCAGATAGCTGAGACTTCTTAAGATTCTTTTAAGAGTCTTCTAAAATATTGTTAAATGCATATATTTCTATGTTTTCATCTCATATTTTTAAAGACATCTTATACAACATAGATTTGTTATTGCTCTTCCATTGATGGTTTAGTGAGAAACCTGGTACTCAGGAAACTTCCAGGAATTCACAAAGATGACCCCAGCTAAGACTCTTAGCAATAGTTGAGAGGGTCCCTGAATTGCCCTTCCCCTGTAATCAGATTGATAACTACCTTAATTGTCATCGTAGAACCTTCACCTAGTAACTAATGGAAACAAATTCAGAGATCCGTAGCTAAGCATTGGGTTGAGCTCCTAGAGTCCCAGTTGCAGAAAAAGAGGAGTAATAATAAAAAATAGACTTAAATAGAAATAAAGAAGTGGAGGAAGTCAGGTAGGTGGGGGGACAGAAGGAATGAAGGATGGGAGGGAAGAAGGAAGGAAGCATGAAACGAAGGAAGGAAAACTACAAATATTGACATTGAAAACAAATAAAATGTTAACATGATTAAGACATATATATATGTGACTCTTTGTGACTTTCTAAAATCCTATGCATTTCTATTAATTTCTAATAAAAAGTGTTGTATTAAATAATATAGAATTAATTCTCAAGGTCACTTGAGATAGAGGTCCCCTTCATTTCTTTCTTTTACAACTAATATAACAATGAATTATTTCAGGGAAACAGAAAAATTAATTGTTCACTTATTCTGAAAAGAAGGACTCAAAAAGCCCTTTTGGTAATGGTATAATCATGAAAGAAGACAAACTTTGGGCCTATTATTTATACATTATTAGTTGATGCTGCTGTATTCCACATACACATTCCAGAGTGGCCAAATTAACAATGTATGATCACTTAATGATGGTAAGAATATGGCACTTAGCTTAATTTCTAATCATTTATTCCAGAGAGATAAAAATTTGTGTTAACAGGGAGACTGGTCTGTGTTTGATTCTGTTTCCTTTTAAAGGTGTAAACTTGAAGTTCCAAGAATCTTCTTCAGTTGATGAATGGTGAAGCCAGCTAAGCTTGTATCTGTGAATACACAGTTACCCTATCATGAAATGGGAATTAATTTGCTATCGATATATACTAAAGACTAAATCAACCTCCATGAAATTGGTTAGAGTGGATAAAAAAAAGTTTCGGGAGAGCACATACAGAACAGTTTTAGGTTTCATGAAGCAGTATAACATTAGAGAATAATTGATTGCCTTGTTAGGAAAGGAACAAGGTTACTTTTAGCTGCTGATAAAAAGCAGGGAAGAACTGTAAGTATCATAAAAATAATTGTTTTTTTATAATGGATTGATTACTTCAGTAAGGAAGGCCTGTTAGGGAACTGAGTAGACCAACACACTTGCAAATACTCATAAACACTGAATGCTTACAAAAAACTACAGGTGGCAATAATAACACCAATTCCCTAGTTTGATATATACATATTGCATTTCTTTTTGGAAAGATATTACAAAAGAAAAAGAATAGGTAAATGGTGGGTGTATAGACCTCCTCTTTGTGACTTTCTAAAATCCTATGCATTTCTATTAATTTCTAATAAAAAGTGTTGTATTAAATAATATAGAATTAATTCTCAAGGTCACTTGAGATAGAGGTCCCCTTCATTTCTTTCTTTTACAACTAATATAACAATGAATTATTCCAGGGAAACAGAAAAATTAATTGTTCACTTATTCTGAAAAGAAGGACTCAAAAAGCCCTTTTGGTAAGGTGCATTCTCTATGGAGGTTCCTGGGTCATGCAGGCCTTATGAATCTCTTTTGGTATCTTATTTTGCATATGATAGTTTCCTCCCAATACATTTTCCACAGAAGGCAAGGGATGCTCCTGAAACACAGCAAGTAAACCACGTGTCAACTTGAACGTCTTGCAATGTCGGGAAGTGGAAAGGAAGGCTTGTGCAGGGGGCTGACTGGTTGGACTATGGAGGGATTTCTGTAACTGCCTGTAACTTGTACAAGGAGACGCAGGGTTGAAATTTTCATTGATGTTAGTTGGACTTCTTACTCATGCATCTCTTTTGTGAGTCATTTCTGCAGCTGTAAGTATCCCCTTACCCATACTCCTGCAAGTAACCACTGTGGAAAATATCAGTTTGTCAATGGTTTTGTGTGTGTGTGTGTATGTGTGTGTGTGTGTGTGTGTGTGTGTGTGTGCAATCATAACTTTGGATGTAATAGGCTCCCTTGTCTGTGGAGGGAGACATGTGTGTGCATTTTCTCTTCCCTGGAAAAACTTTTACCACATGTTTATAGCAAGCTTTCTGGTTCCGCAATAATCACATCATTATAAGTTTTGCCCACAATATCAACTAAGGATTTATCTTTTTCTTCTTATGTTAGCTAGTCATTAGTATAAACTTATGCTAGAGGACACAGTCGAAGACCATTCCTTAAGATGGCATAAAGAAGTCTTCTTAAAAAATTTAGGAAGTAGGTTGGAGGGCAGATGTAGAGGAAAGGCACCTTAGGTGCCTTCACTAGATGGGCAGGGGTTGTTCTTTAGCCCTTTGATATCTGCTGTCTTTAAATTCCTGCCATTTTCTTAGAGTCAGGACACCTGGGAAGTTTGCCCTACAAATTCAGACAGGCTGTTTGGCTTTCATTATAGAAGCACGGAGCCTACAAACTACCATAAATGCTGCCAGGAAAAGACTGGCAGATGTTCACCTCTAAGGTTTAGTATTTTCTGAAGGCCAGAGCGTCCGGGAAGTCATCACAGACATGTGGAAATATCCCTGGTAGGATGTCTGCTGCTACATATGCGGCTGCAAGAAAATACGGTCTGATTGGGCCTTAGTTCAAACCTAGCAATCTCACTGTAACTTGATCACCTAAAGTGAAAGATTCCATGTAACAGAACATCCACAGGTGAAGGGGTAGGCTAAGGTCCAAGAACTGAAAACCCCGAAGAGACTGTGTCAAGATCCTTTACTTGTCAGTTCTCTATTCCTAGTCCAATTGTTTTTCCTTGTGTTAAATATTCTACTTTCATAGCAGTTGTATTTTTAACTTCTCACCTATGTTCAGCATATTATTCAGTGTGTACCTGTGCTCAGACTAACGGCATCTCATCCAAATGCAGCCTTTTCTGATTTGATAGATGGTTTAAAACCACCATCATAAGAGAGAAAAACTCCAGTACTGTGAAAGAACACATTACAAAATTCACTCCCAAGTATGTCTCCA
Source organism: Alexandromys fortis (assembly GCF_014885135.2). Classification (NCBI taxonomy): domain Eukaryota; kingdom Metazoa; phylum Chordata; class Mammalia; order Rodentia; family Cricetidae; genus Alexandromys; species Alexandromys fortis. Next base: position 15,086,536 of record NW_026067911.1, on the reverse strand, counting down.
ACTCTGACTGGTATTTTCAAGCCGCGTTCTGTTCTCAGAGCTCCTTGTCATAGTTTCACTCCCTGACGGCACGCGAGTGCAATGAGACCTGCACATAGGTTGGTATATGTTCCACTCCAAAGAGAAACATGAACACATGAATGAAACAGTTAAGAAACTGATGGGATGTGTGAGCACACCTTCTCCAGACAAGCTGTAAAACATACATCTCTGGATTGTGGGCCAATTGGGCCTTCACTGTAGGCCCCAAATCAATGTTTATCTTTTTATTACGTAAGAGACGAAAATGACATATACTGTTGTAATCATACAATAATATAGGTTTGAAAACTCAAATTATGCAAGAAGGAAGAACGCTGCTGTATAGAAGCCAACTGCTTTATATCTCAAATTGTCAGTTCAGCATTGAAGCGTTTTGCAGCGACAGAGGCCTAAAACTGAATTTCGTGTAACAGAATGGAAGCAGTCAACAAAAATGAAAAGGGTTTTGATGTTTCTATCTCTAATTCCTGTCTCCTTCCTGTCAACTTTGAAGTCATCTCCCAACTCTAATAAAATGCTACTTTGTCTCCCGGGCCCCTCCTTCCTTTTTCAAGGGATTCTAATTAAACTCAGTTTGTGAAAGCCATACACAGTGGAATTTGTATAATTGCCTGGAACAGTATTATTTTAAGAGACTAATAATATGGAATTTAATAAATTGCAGTTTTAGTTTACCACTTTTGGTTGTTATTATTTTGATATTTCCTTTAATAGCATTTTAATTTCATTATGTTTGTGATATTCCCACTAACTTTGCTGCTTGCTTTATCTCCTATGTTAATTACTTTGTTTCTCTTCTAAACTAATTTTCTCCTTCGCTACTCAAGGATACTTTCTCTCTCACAGAGTGGAAGAAAAAAACAACAACTCTAAAATATACACTGTAACTTAAAGAAAAGATAATTGAGTTTATTAGAAAATATCTCATGATAATCATTGCATATTTACAAAGCAGTGGGTCCAATAATAAAAATAGAGAATGCATAGCCATTGGCTTCCCTGATCTTATAATAAAACCAAACATAGAAAATGAGTAAATACCCAGTCATATTGTGAATTCAAACAAGAGGAGCAAGAAAGTTAAAACAACTGACTATTCAGAAGATTGAGACTCAGGTGTGGGGAACTGGAAAGAAGCGAAGTCATGCTCAGGTGAGATCATTACAGAGGCCCATCAGACAGTCCATAAAATGGGATTCTGTGGGATACAAGGGGTAAAGTAAGATCTTCCAACTGTACCATGTTCTCCTTCTGACCCTAATCATTGTTTCCTGAGAAAGTAGCTCTTATTGCTTTGTTTTAGACAGTCTCCCTAGGTAGCCCTGGCAGGACTGCATATCTCTATGTAGATCAGGCATACTAGAAGAAAGCCACTTGCCTCTGACTCCCTAGTGCTCTGATTAAATGCCGTTCTGGAATGTTATTTATTACATTATTATACACTAAATAAAATGAAAAAGAACATAGGGATTTAAAAGAGCAAAACTTAGAACATGATATGCACAAATATGAGGTGAAAATAATGTCTAAGTCTTTTATGGGTTTTAATAAACTTTTTATCAAAGGTATAAAGGTAGACAAAATTTAATAGTATTCTCATGAATGTAAATGTTTTGTTATTAGTATAATACTTTCAACTATTAATTAGTTAATTCAATGTAATTCTACTGAAAATCTTCTTTGGTGCAACTTAAGAATTTTTTTCAGAAAATGTAGATGTATGTGATTATCTAAGAAAAAGGAAGGATATAAGTCATTGACACAATCTAAGGTGTTTGCAAATAAAATAGTAATTGAGCAATTGTGACTTTTCTGTCTCTTTTTCACACATAATTCTTTTCTCCAATTTTCTGAATATTAACTAATTGTATAAATAAGTTTTCTTAATACCATTTTTCATTCTATGAATATATTCTTTTACTATCATCTGTACTTTTGTAAAAATAATTCATATGGCAATTAAATGAATTGTCTAAATTTTTTTATAGTTTTTTCTTGCAGTTCTTCAAGTAATCTAAAATCAGACCAAGCAGCAATGCTACATTACAGTGCACACATCTCTCTTGTTAGCCTGTTAGCTAAAATTTTTCTTTAAATAATAATTATAATTTAGCATTTGCAATGAGAAAGCATCATTCTATGTGATTTATCCATATATATCTTCATGCTATGCTTAAAAGGCTGTGCTAATATTCCCGTGCTATAGATCAGAACACCAGGAATCAAATAGTTTACATGACATTCTATACGATATTAGCTTTAGAAGATGGTGGACCCATTTTCTAGGGGCCTAAACAGCAGTAGGGCCAGTATCTGTACTATAAATAATGACCTATAATTAGTTTTCCCTTTCTCATCTCTAGAAAAAAAAAAAAACCTGCCAATCCGATGACATTTCTGGATCTGGAAATTTGTGTTTAAAATCCTGAAAGGTAACGAACTTCACCAATCTGTTTATTCTGGTATCAGTCTGATCATTTAGCATACATTTTGCTGTAATAGAAGTTTATGTCTTCATATACTTAACTGTGTTTTGATCAGACCAATGACAGGAAAACTTTTCATCAATGTGACAAAATGTCATTAACAAATTTCAATGAAGAAAATCTATTTTGACCAATGATGTCAGAGATTAGTAGCAGGAATCCTCATGCTGGAGAGAAAACAGGTAAAGAGAGGGGCGTAAAAGTAGGTACAACTTTCAAACATGTGCCACAGGGACCCACCTCCTCCAGGTAGGCATCCCCTCCTAGGCTTCCCCCTTATCTTCTCAGCACCCGAGCAGGCAACATGAGAGCCTGTGGGGTTTTTTTTTCTTTAGATGATAACAAATGGTGACAACTAAGACATTTATGACATGTATTGATATTTTGTTCGTGTTTTAACAGATAAAGCATGTCTGAAGATCATTGTACAGAGCTAATCCACCAGAGGTCAGGGAATAGTGGCACACACCTTTAATACCAGAATTCAGGAGACAGAGGCAGAGGGATGTCTTTTGTTGCGGGAGGTCCTTCCGCCCCTCCAACCAATAGCTGCTGTGATACCAGCCCATTGGGGCGTGGCCTCTCTCCCTTTAAAAAAGCGGCTATTTCCTCTGCTCCGCCGGAGACTAGACTCCCTTCCTGGTTGTACAGATGGCTGTTGTCTGAGACGGTGATCTGTAAGTTTTCCCCTTTAAATAAATAACACCCTATTAATCATAACTCCAAACTGGTGTGGCCTTATTCGTGACTTACGCCTTCAGTCTTTTATTTAGTTCAAGGCCACCCTGGGCTACAGGAAATTAAGTCTGTCTAAAAGAGACAAAGATCCCAGCACTTGAGATACCTCACTTTTAATCCCAACAATAGGAAGAGGGAGACAGGAGGGATACAACTGGGCTGAAAAAGGAATATAAGAAGGGAAGAGACAGGAGCACCAAAGCAGTCTGTGGTTTGGCGGAGAGAGTTGAGGAGAGGATAGCCTCTTTGGTCTGAGCATTGGTAGAGGTAAAATATCTCTCTAGTGGCTGGCAGTATTGCTTTGCTGATCCTTCAGCTTTTACCCACTAATATCTGACTCTGGGTTTTATTTATTAAGACAAATTATACCTCTTGCAACAATAATGCGTTTATATTTTCAAAGATATGAGTATTTGCTGATTTGAGGGCATATTCTGGGAGTAGATTGAACAAAAATTAAGTTGCACGGGATAACAAGTATAAGCAAACAAGCTAGAGGGGAAAAACAAGGCAAAACAAAACAGAAGTGCAGGCCTCTGTACATACACAGGCAAAAATGTTAGAAAATGTGATGCCAATAAATGTTAAATCATAGATAGAAATACTACCAAGAATTACGAAGCATGCAGGTTGTAGTGTGAGGTATGACTGACAGAGACCAGTTGCAGTCTTGAATTGCTCTTCTGATGAACACAAAAATATTAGGGCCTACTTATTAATAATTTATTGTGGATTGCGTTTGGGGTAGGCTACTCAGTCTAGGGGTTTGTAACCCACCCGCAATCAGTTACTCCAGGGTCTCGGAGGGGCCCTACCTGGAAGGGAATGAGCTAAGACAGAAGAAGGAGGCCAAGCAGATTTGTCAAAGCCTCCGTTTATTAGGGACGGGTTACAGTTTATATATGGTAAGGAATGGGGGGCAGGGCAGGGGATCTCGCTGCGTGTTCCAGGTCATGTAGGCTAGGTTACAGACAGACAGGCCAGGAAGTCACAAGTTGCCACACCTGGTTCCCTGGATAGCTGGAATGTGAGGCGGGTTCCGCTAAACAGATAAGTTAATTGGGTGAGGGGCTCTCTGCAGACTCCCTAGGGTGATGGTTCCTGTAATGATTGGGGGGGAAATGGCTCCTGACAATTTATATCTCTTTTCAGATAATTAAGAGTATGAAGATACTCTTATGGAATTTCTTAATGGTGTGATAGGAAAATCTGAAAAGGGAAAATCTATATTGGAGTGTGTGGAAAAAGATCAAAAGTAGTCAAGATAGTTAAGTCAGAACACTGAACTCTTTTGATGTATCAAAGCTCTGATAGATAATTCAAACAAGAAGCAGTTTGTGAGTAAGGAGTAAGAGACCATCCATTACATAGGTTCTGAAACCACTGAAAATTCAGCCACTGCACAGGACCGAGAAAGGCAGATATGGAAAATGTCCAGGCTGCAAAGATGGTTTTCACTTATTATAAATATTTTATTATTATCAGTCCAGTTAGGAAGATTTACTGCAGTTTGAGTGTTCTGGAGATAAGTAGATGTCAGGTTGAAAGTGACATAACTCATGTGAAAGGATATGAATTTTCAATGCTGCACAAACTGAGCAAGAATTGGTGTAATAAAACCCTTTATCCTTGTGGAAGACTCACCGTGAAAATTCACGTCCTGGGTCATTATGCTTAGCTTTCTTCCTTGCTCTTACTTTCAGTAATGATTATTTTCATTGTTGTATAGCTTTATCTGTCAAGCACAATTACATTCATGTAGAATTCCAAAATAAATAAATACTTTCGATAAAGTTCGAAAATTCATTTAAAGATTATTTAAAAGAAGAAATGCCTCGGGATAAAATAACTTGGGTCTTCTATAATTTTGTAAATGTTCTTTATTTATAAAAGGTAAGTGCAGCCAGGCGGTGGTAGCGCACGCCTTTAATCCCAGCACTCGGTAGGCAGAGGCAGGCAGATCTCTGTGAGTTCGGAACCAGCCTGGTCTACAAGAGCTAGTGCCAGGACAGCCCCAAAACCACAGAGAAACCCTGTCTCGAAAAACAAAACAAAACAAAACAAACAAACAAACAAAAAAAGGTAAGTGTACTGAGCAGACTCTTTTGTTTTCAAAGAAAACATCAAAATAGGCAACACACAATTGAGACAGTGGTTATACAAAATCTGATCAGTTCCAGGTATTTTTGTTTACACACTACTCCCATTTAGAGCTCACTGACTTTGAACGTTATAGGAAAAGGTTATTGGAGCATAGGTAGCATTTTAGGTTCCCATCCCTCAATAAAACTGACTTTTCATACAACAACATCCGTTAATGTCTAGGAGCTCATTTGCTGAGGGTGAGATTTCATTATTCTGTTCCCTGATCATACTATTTTTACTGGTATGAATCCATGTAGATCTTATGGATGCAGTCATGGTAGCTCTGAGTCATGTGTATAACAACCAGTCATATCTAGCTCTTTCCTTCTTTACTTCTATGAAAGTTAATTCTTTTTCTCTCCCCATCTGTCTGTCAGTCTTGAATACGTTACTAGAAGTGTCTCAGATTGTATTAATTTTTCATAAATAGGTTTTAAGTTGCTGTTTTCCTATGCTGTGTATTAGGTTTTCATTGATATATGCTCTTGTTTTTAGAATTTTATTTTGTATGTTTAATGCACTTACTCTTTCATTCATGGAGGAGGGGTAATCAGTTTTATTTCCACTTTGAGTGGATGGTGACTCACGCAAAGATAGTGGGGTAGATTTCTGAATATGTCTTTGAGAGCACTTCAGGAGATGACTAACTGATGGATAACCCAATGTCAATTGTCGGAAGTACCATCCTGTGAACTGGTGATTCACCTCAAGTGAAAGGGAAAATAAAAAAGCAGAAAGTTCACTACTCTTTCTCTGCTTCCTGGTCATGTTGCTGGGGAAAGTTCTGCTGTAGCATCTTCTGCCTGTCAGGACTTAATGAACATGTGAGACTAAGAACAAGCTAAATCTTTTCTTCTTATGTTTTTTTTTTTTTCACCATGATGCCGAAGTTACTATCCGAACACAAGAGTGTTTACACATTCCCTCTTTTCCAATCCCTGTGTTCAACTTCTTTGATGTTCCCGACCATGGCACCTTCCTTGGTTTGTCTCCATCTGCTATGTCAGTGTCTCACTTCAACTACTGCTTTTACAGTTTTATAATATATATTAATTCATTTTTAAATCCTATAACATTGATTAGAATCGACACTTTTTTTTTTACCTATTTCCTCGATATCTTTCTCTGTTATTTTAAACACATGTAAATTTCTGGCCTAAATTACTAATTAATGTATCTTTGATTTTCTTAGTGTTTCTATGTTATAGTTATATGTTGAACAATATTTTCAATGTTGATGGTATTTTCTTGCCTCTTAATATAATTTGGAAATTACATATAGCATGTATTTTGCATAGATACTATGACAGTTAGGTAGGCATTCTTCACTCCCGATTTGGGGATGATTGGTAAGCCAGGTTTGTTTTGACAGACAACTCTGGGTATAAGTAGGATTGTCATTTGATGGCTTGATTTGTCCTTACATTCAATAAAGTCCCTTCAACGTCTTTTCTTCAGTAACCATTAGATACTGTGAGAACTTTATGATGGAAGGTTCTTCCACTTTCTGTGGATTGACCGCTGAATGTGAGTTCTGTGAAGAGACTAATGAGACTGCTTGTTCTGAACATTGTGGATTCTACAGTGAATGACTAATGTAGCCTGCATGGCTTGCCCAATAACCAAGCATAAGCATACCTCAGGCGCCTCTCTGATTTCTCAGGCACTAATTGGCCTGGCATCAGCAACCCAGCTGCTCACCACAGCCTTTTCAGGGTTCTGCGCTCAACAGCTTATCACTTGCATGTTGATTTGATAGCCCATTATTCTCACTGTGTTTTTGATTTTTTTTCTGTTTTGAGGGTCTTATGAATGCGTATCCTGTTTATTCATAAGCTTCCAGTTTAGTTCATTGTAGCTTTTTTTGAACACTTAAATCTCTAGACATATCAGCTGTAGAAAATCAGGTATCAATTTGACACTTTTGAGGTGTTTGCTGTGATCATTCCAGGCCTCGCTGAACATTGTACCTATTTTTTTTTTCTCCTAACAGTAGTTCTCAGATCAAGTCTCTAATTCTCAACGTGGCCTTTGATTTAAGAAGAGGAGTACCCTTCACTTGGGGAGAAATCTTTATTGCAGACCACTTCTGAAATCCTTTCTTTTTAAAATTTTTCACTACTTCATCATCTTTGCATACTCTCTATGCAGTGTGTAAATATTTAATTTTTAAAATGCTGACAGAAAGGCCATATTTCTGTCATCAAAGATAATTAATCTATCTGATCATTATTAATAAATATTAATTAGAAATTTAGGTACAGTAGACCATTAACCATTGAAATGGTGATAGTCCCTTATGCAGTAAGTGGAAAGATTATGATTCTTTACAAGTAATCTTGATTTACATAACATCACAGGTAAACGGGCAAAGTTCTTTTATGGTTATCTAAAGCAGTGAAATATGAATGGGAATGCATAAAGTGCATAAACATCTTAGATGCTGTGGAAAACAGATGAGAAAATTTCGACAACCCTGGGACTTGACAGTGTTCCCTAGCAAACAGAGCTGATGAGACAGTTGATCATAGAAAACTGTGTTGACTTCACCAAGCTCTGCCTGATAAATCCATGACTATTTTGATAATCTCTCATTTCTTTACATGAAAATATAAACTCAATTTACAAAAATAGTGAAATGTCATTATTATTTTCCAACCTCGCTCTAAATGAAATTTACTAGGAAGGAGTTCAGAAGAATGTTGTGTTTTAGGCCCGCTACGATTGTCACACTTACGATCTGGTAGAGGCTGTGGTTACAGGCTTAAGATCTACAAAACAACAAGCAAAAAATAACCCATAACTTAATCACATAAAATTATTCTCTTATATTCACAATAGAAAATAGCCTCCTTTTTATAAAGCAGACCCTCATTTCATAAGACAAATATTACAAACAAACAAATGCAAAGCAAGAAACAACTGTTTTACTATGTGGAGGTATGCGTCACTTCCTCCAGCCCATCGTGTTTTTGGTGTGGTATACTGACTAAGGTACCTGAAGTATTACATTGTTGTTTTAAAACATCTTATTTTTTGTATTAATAATTATATCATAAATAGGTAAATAATTATAGGATTTTCCTTTTTTGTGTATAAATTGATTCCAAAAGAAATCATGGCATTCTGTGTGAAGAATACTGTTGCTATACGTTTTTTTTTTTTTCTCTTCAAATTCTTTACTACTTACTACTCCTTCTTTTGGGGACCAACCACCCAACTACCAAATAAATCACACGCATGAAAACTTATCATTTCTTACAAATGCCCAGTCTTAGGTTGACTCATTTCTTGCCAGCTTTTCTTTACTTAAATTAATCCAGCTATATTTCTCCTCTGGGCTTTTTTTTTTTTGTGTTTTCTTCCTTTTGTATATCTTACTTTTACTTTGAATCTGTGGCTGACTTTGTGTCTAGGTAGCAGGTCCCTTCTTTTCTTGCTCCTTGATATCTTTTACTCCTTCTTCTTTTTGGTTCTCCTTCTATTTATTCTCTCTGCCTGCCAGCCCCACCTATCCTTTCTCCTGCCTTGCTATTGGTCATTCAGCTCTTTATTAGACCATCAGGTGATTTAGACAGGCAAAGAATCACAGCTTCATAGAATTAGACAAATGCAGCATAAACAGATACATATTTTTACATTGCTAAGCAAATTTTCCACAGCAAAAAAAGTAACACACCTTAAAAGAATATTCTACAACATACCACAACCTCAGTGCTTACTAAATCAATGCAAGAAATAGTTCTTCTGTGAAAATATGCTAATAGTTAACTTGTATATCTTAGAGAAGAGATCTTTCCTTAGGTCATCTTGGAGAGTCCAGGAAGTCAAGGTGAATGTGAATTCAGGCATTTCATTTCTATTTCTACATTTTTTTCCATTTTGCTTTCACAAGATAAGCTCTACTTAAATCTCTTTCACATTGAAATCTTACCTTTTGTGTAGAACATTGTGTTGTCTAATTTCCTTCAGTGTCCCCTGTTTTCATTTCCTTTGCCTCTGATGTCGTGTTTGATGATAAGAATGATTATAAAACCTTCAGACTCATCATCAATGAATATTTATTTATGTTAACATGGCTGTTCATTGCTTATAAATTCTCTTCATTTCTTTGGAAACAAGTGTAGTTCATAATATTCCTTCCTATTGTGAAAGGCTGTATTGTTGACTATAAAGAGAGGCATAGATTCTTGTAAGAGATTGAAATTATAATTACAAGAAGTTTCAGAAGAATAATTTTTCTTTCTGGAAGAAACTGTGTGTTTACAAGTGTAACCCTAATCCTATGCATTTGTGTATGTGTGTATATGTGTGTGTTTGCATGTGTATATGTCTATACATGTGTACATGTGTGTGATATATATTTCACAAAAGAAATGGGGAGCTTTCCTCAAAAGTCACATTCTTAACATTTTTGTGTTCCACCAAAAAAAAACCTAATACAATACTAATAACAACTGAATTAATATTTTAGGTAATTCTGAAGATTTTTATCTAAGTCTAAAACTGTCTCTATTTTGTGACTAAAAAATAAAACTATTGTTCAAGGCAGCCAATATATTTCTATTTACTTTATACATTACAGGTTTAAAATCAGACTATTTTGCTTTTTAGGCAAATTCCAAAACCTTTACTCATTAATATTGTGATTTATCACTGACTTGAATACATTTTTACTTCTAGAATCAGAGGAAGACTAACATTCTCAATAAACAATAGTATTTTCTTACTGTGTAATAATAAAAAAGTATGTACTAATACAATAGAAAAGCTTATTATTGTTTCAAATATTCACTTTTAAATTTTGTACATCTTTAATGCATGCCATATTGAATAAAATATTTGAAATCACTTAAAATATGGTCAGAGTAGGGAAATTATGTTGTTCTTAGGATGCTGCTTCATTGCCACAGGAATGCATTTCTCATGAGTGAGTTTGACTTCTTGTGACCCACTGAGAGTTTGTGATGCTTTAGCCTAAATAACCATTAATGTTTTCCAAGATGGCACAGTGTAGAGTTACACATCTGTAAATTGACATGCTTCCCAGTAGCACAGCATTCTGAGTGTGCTGCCAAATCCATATACTTTAAATCACTGTGTTTAAGTAATAGACATGTTCTACCTAACAGCCAAGGCTTGTCAGAACCCGTTGGCACATGATAATTTACCTCCAGGGGACTGCTTAAGTAAACAATCAAGGGAGCTCTAGTAAGGACACAGATGCTAGTAATCTGTAGAATGGCAAGACAAGCCTCCTCCCACCCTAGTTCTCTTTCTTTGCTGCACCTTCTGCACATGCCGCTGTGTTTGGTGAGATCTCACAGAAGATGAAAACTTGGAGGCTTTGATTTGGGATTAAATCAGCCCTTTTAGTCACAACCCGGATTATTTCTCCTTTAATGCATTTCATTTGAATTTCAGCTCCTCAATCAGCCAGAGTAAAGCCGCTGAAGCATTCAGGAAGATAAATTCTGAGGCTCCAGAAAGATATGCAATTTGCAGATTTTATCACAGGGAACAGTCAGCTAGTCTGAGAAAGAAATGCAATCTTCAATCATTTAAATATTTCCCAAAGCAAAAAGAGTAAAACGGTCTGAGGAGTAGCAGTCTGGAATGAGAGCAGCACAATTTACTCTACCATTGAACATTAAAGAGTGTCTATTAGGAACAATTCTATTTCCGGTTACTTAATGCATGCAGATGTATACATTGTCCTTCTCAAGAGTGACTTTGTCTTTTTAGGACAGACATCATAATAGCAGACTGGTTAAAATATCAGCAGCTCTCGTCATTAAGGTATTTGACAGATTTGAGTGTTTCTAAAACAATTGTATGCCAATTTATGTGTAATCTATGATTCATTCATTCACCTCTTCACTTGAAATGAAGAGTTAATTTTGTTCATGAATATGTTCTTTATGCCTCACTATATATTTAGGTATAAGCATAAACGTCAGATACAAAGATAAATATATTTGAAGTCTGATTCAATAAGAGCAATAAACCAACGGTTTCTAAATCAAAACAATTGCAATAATTTTAAACTTTTAAAAATTAAGTCAAATAACGTAATTATAGGCTAACTATAAATAAAAACATTTCACATTGTGAGTCGTATATGAATCACCAAGCTAGTCAGAAGTTAAACATCTGGTGTGTTATTTAAAATGATATTTTTAATAGTATTTTAGTCTCGATTTCTTTAGCATGGACATATTAGTCAGAGGAAAGGCAGCTATGTAGATTTTAAAATTTGGATGCAGTAAAATTCTAGAAAAATACTTTTATTAAAGTGTAAACTTTTAATTAAGGCATTTTAACCATTTCAGTTTTGTTTTTATTACTAGCACTGGTTTTACATGTATCATAACTTTTTACATGACCTAATAGATAATAGAAAGACAGAGACTTATAAATAAATACATGACAGGTAAATAATGCAAATATAATAGAGAGATAGGGATGCACATAAACAGCAGTGCATAGTATCTACATAAAAATAAACAGCAACAACAAAACAGAAGGAAGACGGGTGGCAGAAGTGAAGGGGGACTGATGGAGGGAGTTGGTGAGTGAAATAGTGTTGTAATGAATATAATTATTTGTATATTCTTATAAAACGCAATGAATAAAAGTTATTATTGTTTAGAACATAATTCACTGGTGCCATGAGAAAAAGTCTTGTAAGGTCAAGGTGTCAAACAGTGTGGGATACACAGGAGAAAAGTTTTGGAGGATGGTAATCCTACCACTCAAACACCATCATGTCTTGCCATATTCTTGCCATTTCTAGGGTAGCTATCTCCAAGGTAGAGCAGATGTGAGTTATTGATTGGATTTCTGGTTAGAGCACAATAATTCATTGGTCAACATCGCCTTTAGAATTTTATCTGAACATGACTCTCCAGATAACTCCTCCACATTTTGGGAATGCTTATATATATCTTACATTGAGGTCCGGTTACTGATGCCTTACACATGACAAGTCTTTTCTTGTATCTAAGGAAATATCCCACATGTTGCTATAAAAACTTAGATGTTAATGTCTTCATGGTAGTAGAAAAAAGACAGGTAATAATCTTTGATAAATTAAAAATATTTAATCCCATTATCATTTATTGGTATGCTTTAAGCAAACAGATCACAGCATTATATGATAATAAAATTGTTACGATTATATAATTTCTCAGGTAAAAGACAAAGAGGGGGAGTTTTGATAAATTACCTGACTAAGTCAGAACTCTTCTGAGGTACTGATTAAAACAATGCAGATAAAAACATGTAAAGTGATAGTAAACATTATATTTATGATAAAATTAACAAGAAATAATATAATTTATTATTCATTAAATTGAAAATATTAAGGTAGAGTGAAGCATAGAGTAAAAACAACAATGCCCCAACATATTATATAGATACAGATGAGAAAAAAGAATAAAATCAGTATTTCAGTCATATAGAAAAAGCACATTTTAATCAATTATGTGAGATAAATGAATAAATTTAATCAAACTGAAAGATGAATATATGAAAAATGAAAGAGTTAGACAAAGGTACATTACAGTAGAAAGGTTCTACTGTTCTAAAAAGAACTGTGCTATATGACAATAAAAATATATAAAAAGACAGTGCTAACAAGATGGCTAAGTGATTAAGAGTACAAGTTGCTTTTGAAGAGGACCTGGGTACATTTTTCAGCACCCATGTTGAGTGACTCATAACTATTTTTAAATACTGCTCCAGGAAATTCTATAGCAACGTAGAACATCTCAGCTCAGATGCACAAACTCCCAGAGGACATAACACACATAAATATAATTGCAAAAAAATCCAAAACAAATCTTTAAATTGATTATATATTTAAAAAGAGAACATAGTAGAAAAATAGATGATAGTAAATCTATTTCAACACAAGATGCGAATTCATGAGTAATCTTCAAGATATCTGACCTTGACTATGTAATTTTCTCAAATAGATAAAAATATAGCCAGGTGGAAAATAGGAGAATATGATTTATCATCTGGGCAATGATGTAAATTAATTGCAAAACTAGAGGGCAACTGATAAATAATAAATACATGCATGAATAATTCATAGCCAAAGTGGTCCATAAACAAAAATGATGCTAAATATAACTCACAAAATCAAGATATTTAGGTTACACATATTTTCTGTCTCACAATTTGAATGTAATAAAACAGTGGAAAAAGCTAAGTGTTGTTACAGTCTTTCTTGGCATCATTTGTTAAAATAACCAGGCATACATTTGTTGTGTCTGAGTCCTAGGACCTCCAAGCAGACCACCAAGGAGTCACACTTCCGAATGTAAAAGCAAGGTTTTGTTTATTAAGTATGGGCTAGCACAGGTCTTCTGCCTCACAGTCTGGCATAGCAGATGAGGGAAAAAGGACTGTCTATTTTCATAAAGGGTTATAAAGGCAAAAACCGCAAAGCAGTCACAAGGTTACAGTCTCAAAATACAAAATTACGTATCCTATATCACAACTGGCTAAAGATGAGCTGTTAGTTCCTGGTAGGCTGTGCGTATCTAGGGGGAATAGCAACAGCCCCAGTGGTTACATCCTCCAGACATCTGCTGACCCTGTGTTAGCCTAGGCTCTGCCAGGAGACTTATCTGATTGGTCCATTGTTACTCAACTGATAGAAGAAGTTAGGTTGTCAGCATCTTGTCAACAGTTTTATGTAGCTTGAGTTTTTCCCATTAGCTAATACTTCCTCTAAAAGGGGCAAGCGACCCCGGGCTTTCCTCAGGGATGGGGTGAAGTTTGAAGCCCCACAAGGTCCCAACATAAAAATGGAATGTTTTCCAACCTCACAACATTCTGGTTTGGTGAGTTTCATTTGGTGTAACTGTATTCCATACAGCATCTTTTTATTTTTTTTTGCAATTAAAGTTGCTCAAAAATTGATGTATTGTAATAATGATGATTTAATAAACTATACAGATACCCCAAAAGTCCAATTATCTCTTAGGATCTAATTAAATTGTTCTTTATCTTGATAAAGCGCACTACACTGTTTTTGTGGTGTTATCTCCTAAAGTTATATGTTAACTAAACTCAAAATCAGGACACTGCAAGATTATATTAAAATGAAAACCACACATATATAGGGAAATTTTTTACACTACTAAAAATGACCTTGCTATGGCTAAGATATTCTAAGAATGTATATGATAGGCTCAAATTTGTACACCATTGCTACATTTCTGTTTGTAATCTGTGAAAACAATTAAGTCACCATGTTGAATGTTTTCTCCACAAGACACTATAGTTTTGTGAATTCTTAAACACTTACACTAAATCTGAATAAAGTATCACTACATTTAATTCCAACTTGTAGAGATTAGATAGAATAGGAATGAAAAGTTAACCGATTAACTAACTAATTAACTTACTAATTAACAGGTATATGATGAGAATATGAGTGTCTGAGGAGTACTGGTTTATCACTCTTAAGTCACAGCCTTCAGCATGCTTAAGTCTGAAGAACTGAGCTTATTGAGTTCCTAACCTTTATTTGAGTAGTTGCAGTTTTTTCACATTCCCACATGGAAAGAACAAGTGATTTTGTATGAATCAAAGGTAAACTAGGTTCTGGAGAAGCATACATTTCCTCTAGTAGTGTAATCGGGGTATTTATCTCTTTTTCAGATAGGCAGAGTTGCACAATATCCACATTTCTCCTGCTTCTGACATGCCCTTCCCTGAAACGACTTGATTTGCAAGCTCTAATATTGTCTAATCTTCCTGCAAAGGACTCAGTTCATGAGGGTACTAAAAAAGAGTAATCATTTAAAAGTAAGTTATCTTTATTTCCTCCATAAAAGGCAAATATTTTGACAGGTTTATCCATTCATAAGAGTTCGTCTTAGTAGATGGTGCATCTGTGAGGAAAACAAACATCTGTGTATCTAAACATAGAATTATATTTCGTGCTTGCAGCGTAAAGTCTGGAGATGTAGTGTTGCTCAGAGGAAGAGCAGAGATGACAGTGTTGTGAGCCACAGAAATGTCAACGCTGGAAAAAGAGCTTGGTGCCAATTCACCTCCTGGAAAAAAAATGCTTGTTGTGTTGTGTACTTGAAAATTAAAGGTTGAAAAAGAATGTGGTTCATTTTATTTTTATTATTAATATAGTGTATCTCTTAATAAAAAATTCTATCTAAAAGGTGTAATTAGCAAGCTTTTAAAGTATTTTAGCTAAAATAAGTGTTATTGATTAACCTAAGTGCTGTGTGTGTGTGTATGCGTATGTGTGTATGCGTATGTGTGTATGCACTCCTGCCCATGAGAGTACAACACAGAAATTAACATTAGGTATCTTCATTAATCATTTCTTTGTCATATTTTGAGATAGGGACTCTCACTGTTATTTATAGTTAACTATTCCAGCAAGACTAAAATGCCAGCTAGTGTCCAGGATCCATCCCTCTTGTGCTAGGAATACAGTTGTGAATAGCCATGAATGATTTTCATATGTTTTTGTAAGGAGAGCTGCTTGTTGTTTCCTGGCTGCTCAGCCCTGAAATAATCATAGAGAGACTATATTATTTAAATCTCTATTTGGCCATCATTTCTAGCTTATTTGCTAACTCTTACATCTTAGTTTAACCTATCTCCATTAATCTGTGCATCACCACGAGGTTGTGGCCTACCAGCAAAGTTTCAGCATGTCTGTCTCTGGCAGCGGGCCCATGACTTTGTCTGACTCCGCCCTTCTTTCTATCAGCATTCAGCCTAGCTTTCCCTGCCTACCTCTATTCGCTATGAAGGCCCAAGACAGTTTCTTTATTAACCAATGGTATTTACAGCATACAGAGGAGAATTCCACATCAATATGTGTGATGAGATCCAAATTGAGGTCTTCATGCATGTTCAGTTTAGCTTCAGGCATCAACTTGACATACATAAACACATACTTGATCAGATCATACAATCTCAGATCAGGAGCAGCCTTCATGAGTTTGGCTTAAGAATTTGTCTCAAGGCCAGTTTTAAATGGTGAATTGGTGTAAGATGGTTCAGTCCCTTGGGAGCACACCATCACTGTACAGGTGAGCCTGGGATGTATTAGAATGTAGCTGATCAAGCCAGGAACAGTGTTGAGTTCCTACCATAGCTTCAATCTGTGATGAATTATATGTTGTAATATAAAATATATCCACCCCTAAATTTGCTTTTAGTTCATCAAAAAAGTAAACTAGGGGATGTAGCAGGTGCTTTACCCCCTGAGCCTTTGTTTAGGCCCAACCCTAAGACTTTTTAAAGAATAAAATTGTAATTTTCCTTTAAAAATATTTTCATTTTTCTTGACAATAGATAATATTCACAGTTTGTGAATATATGCATGTTATCCACAGTCAAGATAAGCTGATAAAAATAAAATCCATAATTTTTATTGTTAGAAACAATTTACCCTCAAAAAAATAAAAATATAAAATACATATTGTCGAAGGCAGAAGATGATGTAGCAGAGAGTGAAATTACCTAGAAGATTTTAGCCAGCTAAAATGGAGTCATTAATCAAATGCTGTATTCCTAATCATTCATTGTTCTTGTCATTTCTCTGCAGAAGCGATCATGACATCTGGCTTTATATGGTTAATGAGTGTGAAATGATATTGAATTTCTCTTTCCCTAGGGCTCTATGTCCTCTTCCTACTCCCACTATAGAAATAAATGCATAAAATCAGAAGCTTTTTGAGATTCATACACTAATGTGAAATAGTCAAAGTACAGCCTTTTACTGTTGCCTCTGATGGAGTGTTTTTGGAGCCTGAAATAATAATGATGAATTTACTCATATTGTGACTACTCAAAAGATGCTGAAATAAAAATCTATAGACAGAAACTGGTGAAAAATCCACATTTGCCATTTTTCTAGGTGAGTGTGAGGCTACAGGGCATAATTTGAAGACATCTTCACAAAGTAATTTCTTGTTTTCAGCGTTGAAAAAATTAGAAACTTTAAAAATCAAACTTTTCTTTCCCTACTTGGAATTCATCAAATAATAAACCAACCACCAATTACAATCATTGAGGCAGGGCAAGAGCGCAAGCACAAAAAAAGTGCAAGCAAACTCACAATGAGTAAAAGCATTAAAGGCATGCGCCAGCCTGGTCTACAAGAGCTAGTTCCGGGACGGGCACCAAAGCTACAGAGAAACAACCCTGTCTCGAAAAACCAAAAAATAAAAATAAATAAAAAGCAAATTGGCCAGGACAACCTTTCAGGAGACCAAAAACAAGGTAACTAATGATGCACACTCCTAGCCAATCACAACACACCAGCAGTGACCACCAGTTTCCCAAGGTGTGGCAGCTTAATTTCCCTAACCCCATAAAGACCCCCCAACTTGCTTACAATAAAGAGCTTCTGTTTTGGAATCTCCCAGAGTCTGCCCCACTGACTTTGTTTCTTCTCACTCCCTGGCCCCCGGGAAATGGGGACTGTGTACAAGCAGGAGCAACAAGACAGAAAAAAACTACAAATGGTGCCTGCAGTGGATGGATCGTGTTCATTTTTGTTCTCTCTCTCTCTCTCTCTCTCTCTCTCTCTCTCTCTCTCTCTCTCTCTCTCTCTCTCTCTCTCTCTCTTTTTTTTTACAGGGTTTCTCTGTGGTTTTGGAGCCTGTCCTGGAACTAGCTCTTGTAGACCAGGCTAGTCTCGAACTCACAGAGATCCGCCTGCCTCTGCCTTCCGAGTGCAGGGATTAAAGGCGTGCGCCACCCCTGCTGGGCTCCTTAGCATTTTTCTTTCTTTTTTTCTGCTCTGGCTGCTGTCCCCTTCCCGATTCTCTACAGCTCTCTTGAGCTTGTCTGCTTTGGCTATTTTTGGTGAGTTGTCCCTTATTTTCGTTTTTCAAGCCCTTGGTGAATTGGGGATTTCTTTTCTATTTCTACCTTTTCTTTCTCCTGTTTGCCTTCCTGCTTAGGAACTCTCCATCTTGATTAGGTCTGTCCAGATACCTCCATGTAAGAGCTGGCCACCTAGGAGGCAGAGCCAATAAAGGAACCTCCCACAGGTCCTTCTCGCTGGGAGACACTGAGCATACAGGCCACAACCTAAGAAACCGGAAAAGTTCCTCACTATAAGCAACACACTCCGATGCAAACACTACTTTCTCTTTCTCTTCTGTCCTTGTCCTTTGTGGACTCCCTTGGGGCATGAGAGTAACTGTTGGCTTTTGCCTGGGACCACTCTCTGAGATGGTTCGAAAGCTCTCTTGCTTTATGGGGAAGTGTGGACGGTTGGACTCCCTCTCCTAGTCTCTCTTCTCAACTAATCCGGGTCTACTTCCACTAGCTTGACCCTGGAGCTAAGTGCAGCACGGAGATGCAGGTGTTGTTCGCGCTCTGTAAGCTCAGCCAGCTTCCCGGGGTCAGTCTATGAAGATAAGAGGTTTGACCTAGGGAGTGGCTGCTTCAGGATACTAGGTTTAGGGTGGGTTCACTGCCGGAACAACAGAATGCTGTTCTCACGAATCACTCACTTGACGTTAAGCGGTCTTTTGCCTCCCCCGACTGTTGCTTTGGGGTATAAAAGTGTGTGGAAACTTAAGCACAGGTGATTTCAGTATTCATTGGAACTTCCCCCTGCTCTCCTGGTACTATCCTATGCTTCTTTTTCTTTCTTTTTTTTCACTTGCATCTTTATTCNTTTTTTTTTTTTTTTTTTTTTTTTTTTTCTAATCCCCATGCCCCTACCCTGGTAAGTGTATCTTTGTCAAAGCTGGTTTCTGACAATGGAGGGATGTTCCCCTTATTCCACATCCCCATTATTGTGAGCTGTTACTTATGTTTGTGATATTAGTTATTCTGACATGTATAAGATGGGACCATGAAATAACTTTGGCCATTTCTCCAATGGCCAAGGATGTTGAACATTTAACTATTTATGAGCCATTTGAGATTCCTCTATTGAGAATTCTTCATTTAGATCTGTACCCCATTTTTATTTATTTATTTATTCATTTATCTATTTATTTATTTATTTTTGGTTTTTCGAGACAGGGTTTCTCTGTGGTTTTGGAGCCTGTCCTGGAACTAGCTCTTGTAGACCAGGCTGGTCTCTAACTCACAGAGATCCGCCTGCCTCTGCCTCCCAAGTGCTGGGATTAAAGGCGTGTGCCACCACTGCCCGGCTCTGTACCCCATTTTTAAAAATTGGATTATTTGGGTTTTTTTGATATATAGTTTCTTGAGTTCTTTATATACTTTGGATATTAACCCTCTGTCATACATGGAGTTGGCAAAAATAGTTTCCCATTCTATTGGCTGTCATTTTTTTTTAATTGGCAGTGTCCTTTGCCTTACAAAAGCTTCTCAGTTTCATGATGTCCAATTTATTGATTATTGTTGCTAGTGCCTGTGCTATTAGTGTTTTGTTTAAGATGTCTCTTATGCCAACATTTTAAGGCTATTCCCCACTTTATCTTCTATCATGTTCAGTGAATTAAATTTTATGTTTAGCTCTTTGATCCACCTGGATTTGAATTTTGCTTCTTTGTACCCTTGTCCTTCAAAGCATGCTATTGACATTTGAATCCAATGAACTAATGCTCACTTCAGCTTCCTGTGCCCACGTCTGTCTTTTGACAGTACTTTGACTTAAGTGGTATGACTATGATCTTTTAGGTTAACAAATTCAACAGACAATACTACAATCAACATTCATCTGGAAATATAAGGAATTCTTGAATTCATACCAACAATTATAATGATATTCCTAATTCATCAGATTTTCATTCTCAGTTTTCACTTCTGAGCAGTTCTTCTTTTCAACATTTATAGTTTTGAAGTTCATTAGTAGTTGCTCTTTCCCATATCTTCTGATCGTCTAGGAGATTTGAAAAAATCACTAACATTATTCTCTATGATTATTTTTCTACACTTTCCTCTAAAACCTGCTTTGATGGGTCTTAGGAGAAAACTTATTTCTAATATTTTGATATCTGTGTAATATTTTCACCTGAACATCTCGATCCCATTGAATACAAGGGAGAATTCTTCCATTTAAGCGCATTTACCTTGAATTTTTCTTCAATTAAGTTCTTCATTCTCTCTATTCTAATCACTTATTAATGTCCTCTCTACCACAGATCACATCCTATCCACGCAGATATGGAATCTTAATATTTTAATCCCGAAGTCCACCTCAGCTGTACAAGGCTCCTGTCACTTTTGTGTGTGTGCCCTCAACACACCCATGCTCTACCTGATATTTTTTTCAAGACTGCTATACCAACATCTTTGTTATTCTGAGAGGACCACCCATGCTTTTCCCAGGGTAACTGGTTCTCGTATTTATCAAGCTCTATACATGAACAGTGAATCCACATAAATCCGTGTAAAATTCTAATCAACTTTTTTTCTCTTAATTAGAAGCTTTTTCTACCAGTATGTTCAAGAGTTACTGTGGGTCCACGAAATCACAAATGGCCAAGATTCTTCACATTTAAGAATTTGGCACATAGTACTTTCTCATAAATATCCCATCCTCCAATGCTTTTCAAGATATGCATTATGTTGTTAATATAAGAAAAAAATTAGTGATTTTATATGATCATCATCTTATAACAAAAAAACTCCAGGCCACACTGAGCTGATCAATTCTTGTCCACGTTGAATGGAATACTAACACTGGAAAGTCTGTTAGTGTCCAAAGGCCATGTCTTCAGTGTGGGGAACGAGCTACCTCATTTGGCTCACAGTCTCTTCCTTGTAGTTGCTGAGCTTTATCTCAAAAGCAGTAATAGCATGGGCTTCTTGTGCTATCTAAGCATTCAGGGAGATGAGTCATGGAAAGCCATCTTTGAAAATACCGGGAAACAGAAAATTTCACTTCCAACATTTGTATTGGTCAAGGCATTTAGAATGACGCTGGATGCAAGATATGAAAACATAAACTTCATATATTGTTATAAAAATATAAATAAATCCGTGGACATTTTCATTCAGCCACAAACTCCAGTATATTCCTGCCATGGTTGGCATTTTGCGACAAATGCCAGCTTCTCTTGATTGTCCCTAGAAGAGAGTTCCACCTCCACATGCCTGTGAGTGTTGGTCTGCTTAATACTTTTATTTAATTTTAAAACATTTCCGTATTTTGCCTTTTTTACATTATATATTTGAAAATATTACTTGAAAACAATGACTATGAATAGAATGATTCTTTTTCTTCTTTTACCTATCTAGTACAGAATATGATTGACAATTTAGATGACCTATAGCTGTAGTTTGAATAAGCATATTTTCTAGTCATTAACATATATCAATATTTTCTTAAAACTGTTTTCATAACAATAAAGCAATGAGTACATCTTTTAGAGAAAAAATACGAGAAGATGTAGCAAGTTCAGTCGTCATAATTCTGATGCAATCACTATGGGTAAGGGGAGGTCAAGCCGCAAAATGGAACCGGATGCATTAAGGGAAGGACAATTACACAGGGGAGGGACGAGCCTTCCGCACAAGACAGTCTCATCACAGATGAAATGTGAGTTTGGCTCTGAGAGCTATATTCTGAGCGAGAGAGAGAACAACACGAGACTATGACAGTGTGACATCTGAAGCACTTGAGGGGACTTGGAATGCTCAGCTTCTCAAAGCCGGAGGGACAAATATAATTGATATCTTTAAGCACTGAGCAGCTGTCACACTTAAGATTATGTCCTCTAGTTTCCTCAAGAACTCTGATTAATCACATGTCAAAGATGAATTTCACAATTAAAATGACACTTAAACAACCCAGAGTGATTACTCTAAGGAGGAAAAGGATTTAGACTTTTTCTGCCACCGTTTTCTTCAGTTTATATTGCCAGAGTTTAGATCTGGAGCTTTCTTGTCCTTTTCAGGGTAGTAATTGTGCTTACTTTCAGTAGTGATAACTGAGTCCATTAAATTCCTCTCTTTTGTCTCTGTAATCATGCATTCCCATTTCAGTTGTGCTGGAAGCACCTTGATTGTCTCAGTGCTCACATATAGAGTAAGGAGAAAAATCACTGTGGGTGATGTTATACTGGTTTCTTGTTGGAGAAAACACCGGGGAACTGAGAATATAATTCAGAAAATTTAATAAAAATGATTAAAGGAGCATTGTTGCTCCTTTACAGAGGATTTGGGTTCAATTCCCAGCACACACGTGTTGGCTCATAACCATAAGTAATCTCTATTTCTGGGGATCCAACAGGCACGCACCTGGTGCACAAGCCTGCATGAAGGCAAACCACTCTCATAGACTACAACAAACAAATCTTTAAAAATTATAAAACAAACCCAATGTGTTAAGTAGTTTGTCAGACTCATGTAAACACATTCATTTATTTTTATATTTTTCTAAAGTGAAATTCAGCACGTGTGATAGTTAATATTGCCAAATTGACAGTACCCAGAGCCATCCATAACACAAGCCTGTGGCCCTGGATCGCTGGAAGGGATTATATAGGTCTGACTCATGGAGGTGGGATTACTCACCTTAATTGTTGATAGCACCATTGCATGTGCTGGGATCATGGACTGAATAATAAAGAGAAAATGGGCGGAGGACCAACATTCCTTTCTCTCTGCCTCCTGAGTGCAGATGTAGCATGACCATCTGACTCATCCTCCTGTCATCGTGGCTCTCATATCATCTTAGACTGCCTCCCCTGAAATAGGAAGGCATGTTAAACCTTCCCTTCCTTAGTTTCTTTTGTAGCACTTTTGTATATTACAAAAGGAACAAGTAACTAATGCAATGTAAAATGATAAAAAACCTTCAACTAATTTAATTAATGTATTAAAAATTAATTTGTGGAATAACAACTTTCCTCAAAGCTTATATTCAAGTTGAAGATGGGTATATTTTTAACTCTTAAATTATGTTCTGTCAAAAAAATAAATAAAAAATAAAATAAAAAATTTTAAAAAATTATGTTCTGTCAGCATTGTAGTGCATGCAATATTCCCTTATGCTAAGCAAAGCAAAAGATGTAGTCACAGAAAACTAGTCCTAGGGTGTAACCCTAGAAATTTGTTTCCATATAAGAAATAAATTTTGCTTCTTTGTGAGTTTCTAAGAACATTCATCTATATTCTAAAAGATCCTAAGACTGTAAAATTTCTCTTATGAAGCTTTTAAAAAGTATCCTTTGAGTGGGTTTCAGTCCCACATGCATAAATTGTAGTCAATCTGATGACTGTACCTACCCTATGAAATGATGTGTACCACTGCTGTTGACGCACAGGAATTATTAAGACATCATGTCCATGCGCACTTGACAAAGTTGAGAGCATATTCACACTTCAGTATCTTTCTGTAGTCCTACTGAGTGTTCCCTCTAAAATATTTTTTTTGAAGACCAACGTAATTGGTTGGATGGAAGATAAAATACATATTGGTAATGGAAAAAATACATGTATTAGAAAGGCATGTTAATAAAATGTTATATAGAAAATAGACATAATAAGAATATTGGAATTATCAATGCTTTAACACTTCAAGGGTTTTATTTTATGTTTTTATTAAAGAGATCCTACCAGTATAGTAATTAAGACAGCATTCTCGCCTGTGATGCCATTATGCTGTGCATGCTAGTGAGTTCTTTCTTCTAAGATTTTGACAAAATAAACATCCTTAAATTCACGTTTTAAGATAGATAAAGGCAAAATGAACATATAATCTAAGATCATTCTGGTTTGAAAAGTATTGATTTGTTACAAAAATGTCTGTTTTCCCTTTAAGTTCACAGTCCAAAGCCCCACACATTGCACTTATTTTATAATTTTTAATTTAGTTTCATTTGAAACAATCTCACATTTTACTTACTTGTATAAAGATATAATTCTTGCTTAATTTACCTTGTATAATTCCCTAATGTTTTGTATGAGTTAAGCAATATCATTTAATATAGTTTTATTAAAGTTTCTCATTCTCTTTATTGCCACATAAGTTGACTCGCTCAAGCAGATTGTTCAGGCTGGATTTGCCTGGTGTTGCTTTTATTTGTTTGATTTTAAAAGTCTTATGAGACACAGGATGCTTTTTCAACTCTAGTCTTTCTCTGCTACAGACTTGCGTTTCAGCCGGACACATGGTGTTTTAGCATCCACTAGAGCAGACTTTCTCCATCTTCCTAAACCCTCAGCTCTTTAATACAGTTCCTCATGTTGTGGTGACCCAACCATAAAATTGTTTTGTTGCTACTTCATAACTACAATTTGCTACTGTTTTGAATCCTAATGTAAATATCTCATGTGCAGGCTATCTGATAAGTGATCCCCAAAGAAGTTTTCACCAACAGGTTAAGAAACACTGCCTTAGAGATTTGTGGCAACATTATTTCATTGAAGGTGTTAAAATGACATTGCTGGAACAATCTTTGACTTCTCTATTTTTACATAGTCACTGCTAATATACCATTTCAATTTATCACCTATAAACTATGGATTTTATAAAGCCCAGAATTGCATTTATATTAAAATAAAGTATTTCTTTATTGTTTTGCTTTGCTTTTCCTGCCTTTGTCCTTGAACTGAAAATCTTTTAAAAACACTACCGAAATAATTGCTTGTTTCTCTATGATATTTTAATGTTATATTTGTTTATTTATTAAGCTTTGAAGACGATTATACTAATATTGTTTTTTTTTTTTCGAGACAGGGTTTCTCCGTAGATTTTGGTTCCTGTCCTGGAACTAGCTCTTGTAGACCAGGCTGGCTTCGAACTCATATAGATCCGCCTGCCTCTGCCTCCCGAGTGCTGGGATTAGAGGCATGCGCCACCACTGCCCGGCCAATAATACTAATATTATTAATGTAACCATTTTAACTTGAAACAGTTTGCACAGGATCACATATTTGAATACCTGGTCCACAAATGGTAGCATTCTTCTAGCAGGTTGGGGAACCTTTAAATGCAGGGTCTACATGGCCAATAGAGATCAGTAGAGAAGATTTTGAGAAATCCCACCTGTTGTGGTCCACCCTTGGCATCCTAATCTATTAGGTACTGCCACTGCCTCATGTTCCTTCTACCTTGGAGAGAGTATATGCCCCTTCATGCCTTCTCTGCTACTATAGGTGAAATCACCACAAAGCCTTGAGCAAAAATAAAGTTTTCATCCTTTAACATGAGTGATTTATTTAATATAGTAAATAAAATTACTAAGTACTGTTTGAGATGTCTTGTCATTCCTTTGAACCATTGTATGATTATTCTGGTAACATTATATAATGAGATTAGTGTGTTTTAATATCACCATTGTCATCATGTGATTAAATGATAGAGAAATTAGTTGACCTTCATTTCAAGTTTTCCAATATTAGAAAACTTTCACTAATTCTGCTACATAATTACTGAAACAAATTCAAGTTAAATTTCAATATGATCACAAAAGATATATACTCAGAAAACAAGACATTGTTTGATTTCCTAAATGTCATACATTTTCTGCTCTGTGGATAACAATTTCATCTAATATTTTCACTTGTAAACCATAAGTTGTATTATACATGTGTACTGCATATATACTTACATCTATTTGTATTAACTCTCTGTATTCTCAAGGGTATTGTAGTAGTCATATTAGAGTATGAGCTAAAATATTTTAATATTAACTGATAACCACATATAAAAATGTTCCATATATATGCATATATATATATATCCAATCTAGTTTGCACTTCATGAGCATTTGGTTTATTTTTAGTTTATTTTGGACAAATGAAACACCCACACATACATATACATACACACACAAACTATATATATGTGTGTATATATATATATACATATATATATATATATATATATTAGCAAATCTGCCAAAAGAGGAAATGTTGTGTAGAGGACAGACTAGTGAGTTATATTTTAAACCTAGTGCTCAGTCTACTTGTAGCTCTTAGAAAGTATGTGGCTGGATATGGAATACACATGTTTCTTGTAACCATGTAGAGTCTGTTTCTACTACTATTCTAGATTTTAAAAAAAGGGAACATCCATTTCATCATGTTTACAGGAGATAAATAATTCTGTTTAAAAATTGCGCATGAGGCTCTTTGTCCGGCCACAAATTCAAATCACATCATCAACAGCAGGTTCTCAATATTATGTGATTTTTGGTTAATACTGTTTTTTAATTGGATTAATTATTTCGTCATTTTTTGCTGGTAAACCTTTCTCTGTTGATAGTTCTGCATGATTAGAAATGCATTCAGTTTGTCAAGGTCTACAAATATAAGAAAACTTTAAAATGTGGAGGCCTCCTGAATGATAGACTTCTGTCAACTTGAAGTTCACATCAGTAGTTTTTGACGAAGTCTAGTGTAAAATGTCATTTTGTCTTTTTAATCATATCTGTAAAGACAGAATCAAAGGGTAGCCTTCTCCACAAATGAGCATTTGGCTGAGCCTTGAAGATTATCACAGCCGTGCCTGCAATGTTAATAATACAAGTGCTCCCATCACTGCAGGATAACCATGATACACTTTACCCATCTGGGTCAGGACCTATTTCTCTGAGAACCAATGCAGAACACCAGAGTCAGTAGAGGGTTAAAGAGTGTGGATGACAGCAGTTAAGTAGCACAGAGCACCAGTCGGATGTCCAGCTGGCTCGCACAGAACTGAACATAAGGCTGATTGGCTTTTTGCCCAGGGATTCTAACGTATCCTGAAGGGTGCCATATTGACAATTATGGATATGCAAAATTGTTCACACATTTAAGGTGAAGAGCTGACTTATTTTGAGCACATATATTTATGTGATTTATTTGATGGCATATGGGGTCATGTTGAAGCTGAGTCCCTTGGGGGCAAGGTTGCTGGAGCAACTAACTTGCTCTAAATCATAATTGCTGTTCAAATGCCTTGAAAATTATTCTACTAGGTTTTGACCAGGATTTAAGATAATGCTATGAAAGACTGTGAGAAAGGTAAATTATTACTGTGATGTGGGAGTGATTTCTTATTAATAAAGAAACTGCCTAGGCCCATTTGATAGGCCAACCCTTAAGTAGGCGGAGTAAACAGAACAGAATGCTGGGAGAAAAAAAGCTGAGTAAGGAGTTGCCATGATTCTCCCACTCCAGACAGACGCAAGTTAAGATCTTCTCTGGTAAGCCACCTTGTGGGCTACACAGATTATTAAAAATGGGTTAGATTAATATGTAAGAGATAGTCAGTAAGAGGCTACAGATAACGGGCCAGGCAGTGTTTAAAAGAACACAGTTTCCATGTAATTATTTCGGGCATAAGCTAGCCATGCGGGCGGCCGGGTGCCGGGGACGCAGCCCTGCCGCACCTAACACTACATTACTGCTATGATAAACAAGAAATACATAGATAAGAACTGGGAGAATGATGAGAGATAATAAAGCAACCGTACATATTTAAAGAGGATACACTGGAAAATAATATAAAAGTAATTAAGATTGTCTTCCCATAAATTCTGAAAGAATATTCCCAATAAAATACTACAACTCTTTTCTGGATTTGATTTTGAAAATAAAATGTTCTGTGTCCGTTTACAGTCATTTACTCTTATTCAGAATCAAGTTTTTATTATGTATGTCTTTGAAGACTCTTGTCTTATTAATTCAAATACCACCTAACATGTTAAATTAGTTTTACTTATTATACCTTTACAAAACCTTTTCCTAATGTTATTCCTTGTATCAGAAACTTTTCATCCTTAGATTATTTTCTTAAATTAGATTTATGAAATGTGATAATTATTTTTAAACTAAGAGTAGCAGATCTTACTAAATACAGTGTCTTTGTCATTAAAATACTAAAAGACATGCTCATTCTAGATCTACACAAACATGTGTTTCAGTCACTGTTCAGATAAACTATTTGTTGATGTATTGTTGAAATTGCACATACATTTTTCTTGTTTTAATCTCTAGAAATAACCCAAAAATGTGCAAGAAAAATGTTTCTATAATATACAAAGAATTCCATGCTCTAGACACTTTAGATAATTTGTAACAGTTTAAGAAATCTATGGAGATATTGTCTTTCTGTCCCTCCTTTGCCTCTGGAAACAGGTGTATCTACACTTATTTAATTCTAGGTTGGACATATACCCTTCAATTTATGTGGTTTAATCTGATCATCACTACCTTTATATTTATTTGCTAGTTACTATACAAATTCAGTGTTTACTCTCTTCTGTTTTCTGTGAGTCCACTGTTATTTGTTTTAATTTAGTTATTATAAATATTCACATTCTCTAAACTTATTTTACAAATTTCTGTTGCTTCACTGATGGGCTTTCCCTATAGCACTTTTTCTTTTACTCTTGATTGTTCATTGGCAATATCCTGTTTTCCTTTAGTAAAATCATCTGCTGATGAATTCAGAAATACTCAGCACCTGCTCCTTAATGCCTATAGAAGTAGTGATGGTTCCTGGAGTGATGGAGGAAGGACATTGGTTAATTATAATAAAGAAACTGCCTTGGCCCATTTTATTGGTTAGAACATAAGTGGGTGGAGTAAACAGAAGAGAATGCTGGGAGAAAAAAGCTTAGTCGAGGAGTCGCCATGATTCTCCCTTTCCAGACAGACACAGGTTAAGATCTTCTCTGGTAAGCCACCTCGTGGGCTACACAGATTATTAGAAATGGGTTAGATTAATATGTAAGAGCTAGCCAATAAGAGGCTACAGATAACAGGCCAGGCAGTGTTTAAAAGAATACAGTTTCTGTGTAATTATTTCGGGGCATAACCTAGCCATGCGGGCGGCTGGGTGCCAGAGACACAGCCCTGCTGCTCCCTCAACACTGGAGGATGTCAGGATTCCTCAGTAGTGCATTGCTACACCATGGTACACAGTGGCCTCCAGTGAGACATGTATCCTATCACTCATGGTCGTGAAAATAACAAAAATAACATTTTTTTCTTGTACAAAACCCTTGAAAACATTTTGCTTTTGGTCTGTTGATGCCCTCTCTATCAGCTATGAGTAGAAGCAGACTCCTCAGACAATGTCATGTACCAACTGGAACCAATAATAACTTTGTTTTTAAACATCTGAGTGATTTCCATAAGAACTCCAGTGGCTGCACTATGCCACATCTTCAAAGCATGGTAAGTCCCTTTCCTCTAGCGATGTCAGTATGTGACACTGCCTGTAAACTTGGTAAAAATGGTTCAATTTCAGACACCTGGAATGCCAATGAGGGGTTTGTTTTATTTGTTACGTTTATTCACTTGGTTTCAAATTTCCTATACTCTTAGTAATGTTAAGCATGTTTTCTTTTACATTTATTAGACATTTTTCTTCTTTATACTGGGTCTTCTAAAAGTACAAGTGTAGAATTAGTTTTACTCTTGTGTTCTTCTTAGTCTACTTTATCCTTACTGCTGATTGTGTCTATTTCAGGATTTCAACCCTACTGCCTTAGTTTTATCCATAATAGAAACAAATCATTGTCCAAATATCCTTCTAAGGGCAACATACATCTGTTTTACTGAACCTTCCAGTCAAAGGACACTTCTTACTTCACTATGTCCGTATTTACAGGACTTGCATAGATATAGATTTACTTTGTATGCCTGAGGTTTGATACATATTATTTTCTCATCTACTATTTAAAGACGGTGTGTTCCATTTGCTGGTCTATATTGTGTCTTTCTAGAATATAAATATACATACACATGTACATACAGAGAGAGAGAGAGAGAGAGAGAGAGAGAGAGAGAGAGAGAGAGAGAGAGAGAATGTCTCATCTTCCAGTATATTTTCAGCAGTGTCAAATATATAGTGATCTTTCCTTATATCTGTATTTATATGTGTGAATAATTACATGGATGTGTGGTGACTGGCATGTCATGCCCTATTGTGGAGTTCATAGGACAGTTTGCAAAAGTCAGTTTTGTTCTTATTTATGTAGAGTCTATGACTCAATCTCAGGTCATCAGGGTCGCTAACTCTCAATGATCTCTCTCTCTCTTTCTCTCTCTCTCTCCTTCTCTCTGGTAGGGTCTTGCCATGCATTCCTATATGTTCTTGTACTTGGATTTATCTTGAGGTCATGATGATCTTCTTTCTCTTACTTTCATGCCAGGATCACAGGTATGCAGAAGATCACCCAGATTACATAATTTCTTCCTTTGTTAGTCTTTTCCAACAGAGTTAAAAATATTTGAAAAGAACTTGAGAAAACAGTATCCTTGAGCATTTTTTTTTGTTGTTTTTTCGAGACAGGGTTTCTCTGTGGCCTTGGAGCCTGTCCTGGAACTAGCTCTGTAGACCAGAGACCAGGCTGGTCTCGAACTCACAGAGATCCGCCTGCCTCTGCCTCCCGAGTGCTGGGATTAAAGGCGTGCGCCACCACTGCCCGGTACCTTGACTATTTCTTAAACACTTAGAAAAAACTCTTAAATTCTCTGTGATTTAGACATTTAATCTGAAAATTACCTATTAATTAAACTTCATCCCAGAAAAAGGGGTTTTCAAAGGGTGTTACATTGCATAAACAGAATTTACCAGCCATTGCAGTAGATGGAAATGTAGAATTTTATCCTCATACTATTAACAACTTCTCACTACTACAGCTCCTCCATAAACATCTAGTGATTAAATAATTTAATATATGGCATTTCTCCCTGTTCTCATTCATTCATTTAATCATCTTTGCCTGCATTTCTAGTTGCAAATGGCATAACTCTTTACTTAAATGCACTCATCATGCCATCTAAATAAAACATGATTAATAAATGTCAATCGGTGACAATGTATTTTAAGCAATCCTATATATAGTTTCTCTTAAATAATGAAACTATTTCAACATATATGAATAACAAGCAAACAGGCCACGAGAAAAGCTCACAAAAGTGATCCACTTAAAATGGCTGAGGAACAAAATCATGTTTCTGAGGAATATGGTGGAATTGAATAGAATGTTAATCAATAGCATCCTTTCAATTTTCCTTCTGTCTTCTGAGAAGGAGAAAGTATGGTAAGAAAACATGCATGTTCAAATAGAATTTACAAAGCATATATTTGAAGATACAGTTTACAAACAAGAAACAAAGATGGGATTCTGAGTAGCAAATATCAGAATTACTTCCTCACAAGCTTCAGCCAGTACAGCTCCTAAGAAGCAGCAGAGTAAGGACAATCAGCTCTGTTTGTTACTGTCATGAAGAGCAGAAAGCAGGAAGAAGAAAAAAAATATGCACCCATAGTTAAGAACTTCTATAAAAACCAATAAATTATTTCATTTGCCATAGAAAGCATGAGTAAAGACATAGAAAAACTCTGGGACCGCATCGAATTCCGGTCCTGCCTTGCAGATAATACATTACATGCAGAAGAATCTTGTCCTAGCAAACTTTATATGCTTCATTAATATATGATCATTGGCTAAGATAAAACAACTGGAAACAAGTTCAGTCTGGTTTTAAAAATCATTGTTCATTAAGGTACATTTGTATTGAAACAAAAATTTTATCTTCAAAGTTTCAAAACTAATCCGGAACACATGCATAAATGAGAGACTTTTGGAGGCAGGAACTATTTTGATATGCCCAAATTTGCCTGCACATTAGTGTCAAATCATCACACTCATTGAAAGATAGGGAAACCATTCTCGGGGCCTCTGCCAAGCAATTTCAGACAATTTGACTGATTTTTCAGATAGTAAGTTCTGAAAACAGAAGCGATTGAAAGCTATCTGACCTGAATTTATTCCACAAAATTTTATTCCCATCTGAAAGTGTGCCTGTGATTTATTCAGTGTCACTGCCATATCCACGCTAATGCACCATTATGCAGACCCGATGCTTCAGAGGGGTAACCATCCCTCTCCCTGTAGCCAGAACCTCATGATTATGTCAGGCGTTGCCTGGCATAATCGACTTAGGGAGTCGACTTAGCCTCTTAACTTTCTGATGGATCTGGAATAATTACTTAAATATTTACCGTCCTCTATTTAAAATTGGCTAGAACAAAGGGATTATGCACGCAGAAGGTGTGCAGTGGGGGTGGAAGATAACAAATGATACACCCAGCACAGCCTAATGTGGCTCTACTAGACTAGAAACTGTGGTAATAAATCACCTGCCAATGTTGATAATAAAATACTGCATTGGCCTCCATGAGCCGCAAGAGAGAGGTTAAGTGTTATTTCTCACAATAACCATGTGGTCTTCATAGATGCCACCTCCAATATCAAATCCCATCATTATTTGCCATAGAAAACACTTGATCTTTACTCCTAATAGAACATTTTTTTTTATAAAGAACTACTTTGTAACTAGCTAATATCCTTGAGATACCTTCATTCACTTTAATACTTACTTTACCTTTTAAAGCAGTTCCACATTTACTTTGAAACTATTTTTATATCAGGGAGGACTTTAAGAGGTTGAAATTCTTTCTTGTTATCTTTAAATGTCCTTTTAGTCATTAGAGTCCTAAAAGAACAGTTATGTTTGGGTTATGCGCCAATTCAAATATTATTCTCAGTGATTTAAAATTTATTGATTAGATAAAATGTTTATTTCTTTATATTTTATTTCAAGTGATTTCTGATGGAGGAAGGTAGTTAGTTAATTATAATAAACCAACTGCTTGGCCTCATAGCTTAGAACATAGGTGGGTGGAATAAAGAGAATAGGATGCTGGGTGGAAGAGGAAGTGAGGTCAGACTCTGCTCTGCTCCTGGAGAGACCCGACAGCTCTGCTGGAGTAGAGACGCCATGCTTGCTCAACTCTCCCAGGATGGACAGAGGCTAGAATCTTCCTGGTAAGCGCACCTTGGGGTGCTTACACGCATTATTAGAAATGGGCTAGTCCAGGTGCGAGAATTAGCCTGTAAGGGCTAGAGTTCATGGACCAAGCAGTTCTTAAATGAATACAGTTTGTGTGTTGTTATTTCGGGCATGAGCTAGCCAAGTGGCTGGGGTGTTGGGGACGCAGCCCCGCTGCCGCCCTTATTTCAACAGATTTCTGTTTCAAGAAGCAGTCTCATTCCTTGAACCATGTATAGAAATAAACTAAGTGCAGATTTTCCCAGCTCTGCATACAAAAGAGGTCACACAATTTAGGGTTTCCTTTCTCTTGCTTGCAGAGATCAACAGGGAGCACAGATGCTGTAAACCCATAAAGACCTGAATTCAGAGTCTTAGCAGCTACTTAAAAGTTTTAACATTGTAGCACAGGCCTCTAACTCTGATACTTGGAAGGCAGGGACAGCAGACTCCCAGGGGGCTTTCTACTCTGATCACCTCACGAAATCAGCGAGTCTAGTTGCAATGAGAGATACTGTCTCCCTATTAAAAGTAGTAAAAAAATTAAAAAAAAGATACCCAATGTTGACCTTCTCACACACATTCAAGGAGGGAAAAGAGGAGTGGAAGTGAAACGATTCTAATATCTAATAACAGAACTTGGGTTTTCTCAAATTTTTCAAAATTTTTATTTTCAAAATTATTATTTATTTTCATCAGCAGATCTCGAAGGCATGGCGGTTTTCTTGAAAATATATTAGGTGTCTTCCACAGTATTTAACTGAAGAAAAGGCTGAGTTGGGTACCAGTAGCACTACGGTGTACGGCACAAAGAACACTTATACCCCATCAACACCAGTTGTAATTATCTAGGTAACTTGAACCACAGCTTTATATGTGAAATAATCCAAGCCTAACTCATACTTGGTTTTAAATCTTCACTTGTGACTTTACTAAACCTAGAGCTACAAATTTCTTATAGAAACCTAACTTCAGAATACAGCCCAGCCTTTCACTGGGCAACAATGGGTACTCAAGAACAAAGACAGCTGTCCTTCATTAGCACAGTTGTAACCCCAAACTTCTTGCATCCCCAGGGTGAAGTTGCATCACCCAGGGTGTTTCTAACAGAAGCATTCGCTTTTGACATTCCCCTGCCCCTAGTATGCATCTGGGCTAAAAAGCACAGAGATAGAAGTTCATTTCTGTCTCTCATGCATCCTAACTCCTGCCTAGCACTGAGTGCTTTTAAGGAATACAAAAATAAATGAAGGGCCATTTGGGTATTTTCTCCAAAATGATTCAATCTATATGAGGATAACTCAATATCCTACAACATATAAATCCACAAACAATGCACACGCCTGAGATCTTGACATTTAAAATGCCTGCCATCACCGTCAGGTTTAAACTATGTAGTATAAATTATATGTTTTTCGAGTGAAGGTGTATACATATATCATTACTAATAAAAACAAAATATTATATCCAGAATACAGCTTGTAAACAAGAACACATTCTACAACATGGTAAAGTGATTTTGCTTTACTTTGTTGCTATCACATTTAGAAAAAATATTAGATAAATTAAAAACAAGTTTTCATATACTTCAAGTTTGCATTATACTTCAGGTGCATTTCAGTTTGCAGCTATTACAAATTGAAAATAAAAAATTATATTCCTTTAAAGTATTTGAATTTTATATGTTCCTCTATAGAAAGTGTAATAATGGTCATATATTTGATTAAGTTTGAGAAGTCAAGTTTATGCATTTTGGCCTACAATTGTAAATATTTTGAAAACGCATTGAAATCCAAAGCACTAGAGAATAAAGATTTTTTTTAGAAAAAAAAACTTTCTTAAGTGTGTTCATACCCAGAGGGTCTAAAAGACTTCTCAAAAATCACAGTCTTCCTCACATGCAACAAATAGCATTTTCTCTTTAGAAAAATCTTAAACTAATATTTAGAAGAGCATATTTCTAACTAGTTCATACTAATCGCCAGAGCATGATACTGTGGTGTGTGCCTGCAGTTTGCAATGACCTCATCGAGAGATAGGAAGTTTACAATTACATTTTTCGTGTTAGATACAATTAAAAACTTTCTTCTCACCAGTTTGAAAATACACACTCAGTCATTAGCTATCATCAAGTAACGATGCAGCAGAAGAGGTTCAGAGCCCGGCATCACTGGATAAAATTGTCAGTACAGGGATAAGACAAAGACCAAAGCCCCCCGCCCGCCTTGTCTCTCATCTCTCTCCTCTCCTCTCCCTCCTTTCCTCTCCTCTCCTTCCCCTTCTTCCTTTCTCTTCCAAGACTCTTCCTTCCCCTTTCTCCATCCCCGCTTTAGCTCTTCGTGCCTTCTCTCAACATATTTATGTTATATAGAGAGGCATGATAATAGAAAAAAATTTAAATTTTAATGGTCTTACTTATAAATAATAATTGCCTTTTAAATTACTCATAACAGATTTAATTCTATATATAATCAGGATATCTTAAAGCCAGACAAATGTTATTAAAACCATATGTTGCTGTAGATTGCAAGCCTAAATTGTTGGTGCATTTTTTCTTAAAAATACAAGTTCTGGTCTGGCTGTGGTAGCACAAATTTCCAGCCCTAGGAAGGCAGAGGCAGGTGGATCTCTGTGAGTTCGAGGCCAGTCTGGTCTACAGAGCAAGTTGCAGGACAGGCTTCAAAGCTAAAGAAAGCCCTGTATCAAAATTTTTTTTAAACAATGCAAGTTGTGTTATAATTTATTAAGGCAAAATTATGCAATATGCATACACCAATGACTTTGCCTTCATTATCCTGTGAAGTTTCTGGATTCTGTTATAATATTGTAACATTAATCTTTATTTGGACAATTGCTTTAATCACTTCAGTCTTATAACACAGCAATTTGTTGTATATTTCTCAAAATTCCAGGTGCACTATCCTTTAGCTACTTGAGGTAACAGAAAAGCAAATTGCAGTTTTACATAGTGAGATTGCTGCAATGACAATAGAACAAATAGAGAAACAAGAAAATGCACCAAAAGAAATTTGAGAATTTTTAATATATATATAAAAATGAAGACATTCTGATTAGAAGTGAAATATATAAAAACAAGGACATTCTGATTACATGTGTAGCTGCTTGAAAATCACTGGTTCCAAAACTTCAGCTTTTCCACGTGTTACTTCACTAAGCATTATACAGTATTTCTTAATCAAAAAAAATATTTTAAAGAACAAGTCCTGAGGTTAAAATAGATCTTTAGCTAGCAGGAACTAAATATATTCTTAATAAATTAATAGTAAATAGGAAAGCATATTAAAACAAAATTTTCCTTATTTTGAGAAAACATTAATTTGAAGACAGAATTTCATTATCAGTTTGGTTATAAAGCCATATTGGGTAAAATAAGGACATATTTCATATGTCT
The DNA here is from genome assembly GCF_014885135.2 of Alexandromys fortis. NCBI lineage: Eukaryota > Metazoa > Chordata > Mammalia > Rodentia > Cricetidae > Alexandromys > Alexandromys fortis. The sequence goes on along the minus strand of NW_026067911.1, from coordinate 15,049,939 downwards.
AACAGTTTGTCTCCTAAGAACTTTTACTGTATAGTAATAAAAACAACCTGTGTGTTTATTACATGTAAGTAACAGATGGTTCATTTCCTGTATTATTTAATTTATTTTTGCTTATTCATTTTATTTGCTTAGGTCCTAGAGGTCGAACCCAAATGCTTGCATATCCAAGGTAACTTTTGTATGATTGAGCTACATTCCCATACCATAGTCTCAAAATTTGTAAACATTCTCATCACAAGAAAATAAATGTTTCAAATGATAAATTTTCAGATCTTGATTTGATCACACTTGTGAAGGTAAATACAGCAAAGTATAGTCCTCTTCATATAACAAAAAATAAGAAACGATATCACCTAGACTGATCATAAATTTACTCTTCTTCTTACTCAGTTTGCTGTGTACAGGGTCTTCCTACATATACTACCATGGTTGACATGTATGGAGATATAACAGTTAATTATTTATGCAGGTGGAACATCTCTGTTTCCTTCTACTTTGTTTGGACTACACTTCTTACGACTACAGTATTTCATCCCAAGTAAATAAACCACTCCAATATGTCATCCATTCTAGGGAACCGTAGACTATAGGAACAGGGAGTCATCCATCACATGTTTAACTGAGAAGACTGATGGGGAGGGAAGGCCATGCAATTGCTTCTGGCAGTAGTATTTCGTTTACAAAATTATTCACATGGATGTTTTGCCAAAAGTTGCAGTTTGGAAATCTTTTGTTATGTAAATATTGAAATACTCCATTACTTTTAGATTTTTTACAATAACTGGATTAATTGGTATTATGTTTACTTATTATTTGCTCATCGAGATTGTTTTCTTCTGGTTTGCAATCATCTAAATGACTTATTAAAATATCACAAATGCTTTATTGACATGGATTTTGCTGGGAATTCAGGTTGTACAAAATGAAGAGAAATGACATGTGGATTAATCTGGTAAAATATTACTAAGTATATATGGAAAATCTTGTAATGTTTTGCTTTCCTGTATCTCTAGTAACAAGTGCTCATTCTTCAGAAAGAAATGCATAAAGGCCACCTTATGATTATCTCAGAGCTAACTCAGTCTTCAAACAGGATTTTCCTCTGAGTATTTGGAAATGACAGATGCATTTCTAAGCTTTTGGCTGCAGAATTCGCTATTTATAATGACATAATTACCTTGAGTTATAACCAATGGTTGAACTTATGAAGAAAAACATTTACACACACATATGAAAAGTACATGGCATTATATTTTGCATACAGAAAGACTGTCCTAAGTGATATAACCAGATGTATTAACAAGCACCACGTGACTTAAGAAAGTCAAACATGATGCTGTAAGGAGTATTGGTTACCAGATGTTGATGTGGTTGGGTTAGGGATAAATTAACTAAGTGAGAAAAGGTTTATATATACAGAAAAGTTGAAGTGGGCAGGCCAATAATAATGAATTCTATTTCTAATTGGTAAAAATCATACATTAAACATGTTCTTTCTCTCTAATATAGACGTGTGAGGTGATGAATAAATTTATAAAGCTCAATAAAATTATGCCGTAACACATATCTATATCAAAACATCATGCTGTCTCCTCCATAAATATTCATAATTAATATTTACTAATTCTAAGACAAATTTAAGCAAAATGGAAAAATAAGTTTAATTCAAGTGAAGCAATATGGTTAAAATTCAAATTAAGTTCAGATCTTCCAGTGATCCTGCGTCTTAATATGTGCCTTACATTTTGATTTAAATCTGATTTTTTTGGTGACATCTTCAATAATGGAACAGCAATGCAAAATTTAATGAAAATGATTTTGTTTTTGTAGAATGTGTTTATAGTAATCTTTGTACATATTGTTTATTTTTGCTTCTGAAAATAATTTATGGTCTCTTAAAAGAATATTCCCAAGGGCAATTCACATAAGTATCTTAAGTAAACTTTATTGATTTTCTTTGCTATTTTTTCCAAATGTCACATTTTTTCTTTGTAAAAATGGTATTATTTTCTGTAAGAATAATTGAAAAAGAAAGCACAGTATTCCAATATAATTTCATTGTTTCTATATTTCTAGTTATGAGGTAATTTTATTTAACCTGAATGTGTGGAAACTTTGTATTATATGCAAAAGAAACACTTTCAGTATCAACGTGTACTTTCAAAACACACTTTAAAAACATCAAGTAACTAAAATTCGAAAAATCATTTTGACAATTAATTTCTTTAAATGCATAAAACAGTATTATTACAATCACACTTTTTGTTACTATTATCCTACATTACACACATATGCATGTGTGTATATATTTCTGTGTTTATAGATAGATAGAGAGAGAGAGATAAATGGATAGATAGATGGATAGATAGATATTAGATAAATGGATAGATATTAGATAGATAGATAGATAGATAGATAGATAGATAGATAGATGGATGGATGGATGGATAGATAGATAGATAGATAGATAGATAGAGATAGATAGATGGATGGATGGATGGATGGATGGATGGATGGATGGATGGATAGATAGATAGATAGATAGATAGATAGATAGATAGATAGATAGATAGATGGATGGATGGATGGATGGATGGATGGATGGATGGATGGATAGATAGATAGATAGATAGATAGATAGATAGATAGATAGATAGATAGATAGATAGATGACAGGTAGAGAGACAGAGTTGTTTTGTTGCTCTCCCCAATTATCATAGGATTATTAATTCTGTGTCTCAATTTGACTGACTCACAAAGTGGTTTGTGTGTTTCTGTGAGGAGGGTTATATCATTGTTTTAATATTTGGATTGGCAAGTTTGGGAAATTTACTTTCTGTTTCCATGACTAGAACTCCTTCAATGGAGAAGGCCTAAAACTACAAATAGCTTGAACTGCCCTCAATCAATCAAGAGAGAATTCTTCCTATTTTACTAACCTTCCAACTAGAACTTCACAGACACTCTTGCTCCTGGCCTTGAGATTTGTACTCTAATCTCTGATTATCTGTGGTTCTCCAGCTTGCTATCTCCTTATGCAGACTTTGATTCCTGTTTTATACCTTTGGCAGGAAGAAATACCTAACTCATCGGACGTTTCTTAGTGTCATACACAGTCTCTGTAGATTTGTACTGGGAAATGCCCACAAAATATTTTATGAAGTCATACCCAGGGAGCCATTTCACAGTGACTGAGTTCCTGAAGTTGCCTTTAACAGGATGTACTGAGAAATTCTGAGTGAACAGGACTATGGGGACCTGCTCAGCGGCATAGGGCAAGCCAGAGTATGGACTTTCAAGAGCAATGTCAGCTCCTCCAGAGAACAGTAAGTATGGACTTCATGTTCTGAGGGGGAAAGGACTCAGAAACAAAAAGAGATCAAGAAAATGCAAAAAGATAGGCAGCCGGAGGCTGTGGGTTGCCTGAATGGACTTTATTTAGTATTAATTAACATGGGTAATCAACAGTGTGGGTTCACCCATTTCACCAACCTGGAAGAGTGTCCTGTATTTTCCTACTTGTGGCATTTGGGGACTCAGGCTGTTTTCTGTTTTGAAAATAGAGTTGTTGCTTTGTTCTCATTCTCTGATGTATTTACACTATGACGCTCTCAAAAATTTCAAATGATTGATCTGAATCCTCAAGCATGCACTTCATTTTAGTCAGTCACATTTGGATATAGGAATCCCAGATGGGGATGCAATGAATTGTGATACCAAAAAGGTCCCAAAATAAAACAAAACAAAACATGTGTTCTCCTCAATGAGAAGATGATGCAAAATCCATTCCAAGTATTTATAAGGGATCCTTAAAAAGGTATTTCTAAAATTCCCACTGCCACACATGTATCTTACCTCTTGAGTCAATGTGTCTTTAAGATGTTTACCTACTTCGCTAAAACTAACAATCACAGTAGAAGGAACTGATTGGAGGTTCTTATGCCAGTGAGATTTCCCAGTACATAAACATGCTTGCCATGCAAACCTGGTGATTTTAGTTTGATGCCTGGAAAGCAAAATGAAAAGAGAAAAATGACTCACGAAAGTTTTCATTTGAGTAGATGCATTCATATGTGCACAGGCAAACATAAACTACTACTAATAAATGTAGTAAATTAAATTACATACTATATTTTAAAGGTTTCCAGAATGTAATCTTTCCTAAATAATGGTCAAAGCAATTACAACTTTATGTATTGATTTTTCTGGAAGTCCTATTGCCCTATATGGCTGTATTTTCAAACTGATAACTGCATCTTTATTATATTGGTATTTTGAATTTGAAATTATATGAACATGATAAAGTTTGTGTGTGTGTTTGAATGTGCATACATGAATCTTTTTCCAGATTAGCAGTTCTTAAGGCAGAGATGAATAAGAATTAGCATTGCTCTTTTATTAAGATAATCATAATTATACTCACTCATGCAAAGTCATTGTTTTTCATTATTCTTGATCAATTCATTAATTCAGAGTTTGTCCTTATTTTAAAATTCTGTATCTGTTTGCATGCCCTTTGCATGACTATAAATGCCTGATAACAATAGTTTATGATGCATCTGATCCAGAGCAAGGATGGGAAAAAATGTTCGATTACAGCAATTGATTCTGGCCTTCAAAATCATAAAATCATATTTTAAAGATACAAAGGAACAAAAATAAGATTTCATATTGTATGTATTTGATGTTTAACATTTCCTACTGGATTCAACTGTTATAAATGCAGTAGAATTTTATCAGTATGTTATTTAAGAAAATATAATAATCAGTTGAAGTAACTTTTAAATTGTGTAATTTTCTTTCTCTTCCTTTATTCCAATTTAACAAAGACTTTTTTTATATTGGCCATGCTACAAATTATTGGCTTAAAGTATTACATGGACTTTTTAATCTGACATGCTCACAAATGTTTGAAAAGAAAATATTGTTCTATAGTTCCTAAGCTACCTCAAAGTAGTTGCTAAATTTAAGGAAAAATGAAACATTACACATAATTATTTCACATTTTAATACTGAGCCTCCTTGATATCATTAACTAATCTTTCACGTTCATTTATACACATGGTAGCAGAGAGTTGCTCGATGCGGAACAATGAATAGTATGTTTGTATGCAGCTGTTTGTATATGTGTCTGTATGTAAATATAGAAGGATTTGCATCGAGCAACTATATTCTTCCTAAATATAAAAAGACAGACCTGGATTAGCAACATGGTTAGGGAGTTAAAAGTTTTTCCTAGGCAAGCCCGTCAACATGAATTCTATTCCAGAGACCCATGTCAAATAGGAGAGAACCAATGCATCCAAGTTGTCCTCTAGCCTCTCTAGGTGCACTGAGTCACATTATATGCAAAACGTGCCCCCACCACACACACAAACATACACAGAGTCACATTCATACACAGCTCACACACGTATAGTATACACTCCAAAAAGTAAATAAGTGGATAAACCCTTTAAAATAGCATAGGTCTTTTGATCTAAAAGTTGTAATCGAGAAATGAGAGATGTCAAATTAATCACACATTTACCATGAAACATTTTATTAATCAGAATGCGAAGTCTATAGCTGAAGTTTAGTTAAGCTGCTGTTAGTAACTGTGAAAGTCAGATGCCTACAAGTATTGCTTGAAAGAACACTATGTGAGGGCACTTTATTTTTACAAATCTCTTAAGATAAACCGCTTTTCTTTCCTTTTAAAACAAACAGAAATACTCGATCTTGCTGATGATCTTGCTGATTTTGTCGAGCTTTCTTGTATACATGGAAAAGCTTGCAGTATTAGACTTGCAATGATGAGTCTGGCGATTAGTCAGAATTTCTGTTTGGAGTCCTCAAAGTTCAAACTTTATGTATGTGTCATCATTAATTATTTGTTCATAACTCCAGGCCAGTGATACACAAAGCCCGAACTGGGTCTTAATAAGCCACACTTTTCTACGAAATGATAATTACAACTCCATTTTATCTGACTCTAAAAAGACTCCTTAGCTGTATACTGTCTTAAATTGTGGACCATAGGTATCATAAACCACAGTGGCTTTGGTAGAAAGGACAGATGAGTTGAAACACACAGCATACCTTCAACTGTATCTTTTCCTGAACTTTGTAAGATGAGTTAGCTGTGAAACCCATGTTTTCACTTTCTGTTTTGTGACTAAAATACTGTGAATTATTTTATCCCTTGCACTGGGCCCCACAACAAGTAATAGAGCATAATTTGTTTCCATTAAGTGACAAACACAGAATTGTCTAGAACTTACATCCAGTCTTCCAATTGTTCTCAGTCTTTCCTCCTGTGATTTATCTGCTCTAAAATGTCACCATTATAGGTCTCATGTAGCTGTTGACAGCAACAGTATGCTAATATTCTGAGAAAAAATACTGTATGTCCACACATGCCCAACTGTATTATTTAAACAGGTTTGGGGAATAGACAAGGCAGAGTCACTGGAAATAGCAGCTGTACGGAGCTGATTTGTTTAACTGTGTCTAGGTCCAGTGTCTCTCATGAGACCTAGTTTTGGTTTAATCACATGGAATGAGAGTATGAAAAATTTTGTTGATTTTGCCTCATTTCTGCTTTAACCTAAACTTTGTGATCCCACGAGAAGAGGAAGCATGCTGGCAAGGCAGAAACGACAAGTTAAAGTTTCAGCTACGAAAATGAAAAAAGAGCAGAACAATTTGTGAGAATTATTTTCCTGTTCTGTGTCTAATCTTGCAAGCATATTTCCATGGGCAATGCCATTCCCAGTGGCATATGTGGGGTTGGCATGCCCCGTGCACTGCTGCACAGGGAAGCGCGGCAGGGGAGTTCTGATCAGAACGTTTTTGGAACTCTGCTCCTCCTGTGTTTGCTGACAGGAATGCAGAGACACTTGCCAGATGGGAGGACAAATGTCTTCAGAATGGACAGAGACTTTATAGTCATGCTTAAGCAGTGGATGTCAGTACCTTAGTTGAAGGGGTGAAAGAAGGGCCTCTGCTCACAAGTAATCAGTCAAGGGTTTAAAAATGAAACACACTGCTGAAATTGTAGGGGGGGAACTAAAGGTTTGGCAAGCAATGGGCTCCTTTTTTGGACATCGCGTTCCCTAGTTAAAATTCCAGTGCAATGCCAATGTCTTAATTCAGTCATTGCGAATGCAGCAGAGTTGGAACCTACAAGATCCACACAGATTCCTTCATCACTCATATGGACTGGGAGGTGATGAAGGGAATGTGACTTGTGACATGGATGTTCTGTTCTTCCTCATCTTCCTCAGCCACTTACAGTTGTTGCCTCCAGGAATCAAACAGAAAATTCTTCAGCAATTCACTCCAGTATGCAATAGGCTATTTTATTCTAATGACTGACACAATAAAATGCAATATGATATATAGTTAAAAAGACGTGTTGAGGATTGAAATGGGTTGTTTCATGGATATCTGTGACCCTAGATCTTTCATTACTTCATTACATTTAGAATATCCAAAGAAACCTTGCAAAATTAATTTTTCAATGTTATACTTCATTTTTCTCATACATTTACAAAATTAATATTGCTAAGACCTTCTATACAGAGTTCTGACTTCGTACTGTTGGCATTTTAATTAGACTTAGGTATGCATTCTGATGGTGCCTGTGCTACGTGATATCGATCTGTCAACTGTTGATAAAGTAACTGGATCCAAAGAAAAGACACACATTATGAAAACAGATGCACTGAGGATTGGAAACACTCTCCGATCTGTAACTTCTTCCTCTCCATTTAGACTACACAGTGAACAGATTTTTGTTTTGTTTATGGCCAACTGCAGTATGAAAGGACAACACAGTTTCTGTAATAAGAAATAATATAACATATTTCAGAAACCGATGTGTGATTCTTAATATTTGATCCCGCCTTTTTACAAGTAGACATGACCAGCAGCAGAGCTTTGGATATGGATAATAATAATAATAATAATAATAATAATAATAATAATAATAATAATAAAACTTTTTGTTTACAACTGCAAAACAAGACAAGAATATAGAAGTTTGATAAGGTAAAGCTATGTCAACTGGGAAAACACATATGGCATAAAGATGCATGAAAAATTACTACATATAAACACATTTTATAATCCAAAAATTCAAATTGGAAGAACTATTGATTCTCTAAAGAAACAGAGTGCCAATCCAATCCTTGTCTCTCTAATGGAACTGGAAGAGTCATGACAGAATTTTATTGGTGTTTTCCTTTCTCTACTTTCTGCAGCACAAATGAGACACACGATGAACCTGATGTTCCAAAAGATGTTTAAGAGCAGTTTTTACACACCACCCAAGGCAATGTTCTTAAGTAGACATAATAAGAAAACAATGCTATGCTATTACAAAACACTCCACAGAGCCCCAGGTTTGGGAGAAGAGTGTACTTGCTATTTAGGGTAGGAGTCAGAAGATAGTTTTTCATATAAGTGATTATATTGTAACCCCAAGTAAGTTAGATACTTTAATACAGAGCCATTGCATAAACACCAATAACTTAATTTAATTTACATTTAGTATGCAAGTTCCAAAATGAATAAAATTATATCTTTCTGAACACACACAGAAATAATGTACTTGTTAGCTATTTGGTATATTAATATATTTAGAGAACATAAATATTTAGTAAGTTAACTTGGATATATGAAATAATTTGTAATTTTTATTTAGTTTTGAATTTCTATAATAACTACATAACATGCATTAGTTATATAAATATGGCTTCCATTTGGCATTCTAGAAATTACAATAAAATGATTAATATAAATGCAGGATTATAATGTTCTTCTTGCCATTATTATTTGCATATTCAATGCCACAAAATAGTTTATGCTTTATTTATTTCTTTTTCTACTAACTTATTGTGAACACAGGAATCTGCTAAATTCTCAGTTAACTTTGATTTCAACATCCTCCTGCCTCAGCATTCCAAATTCTGGAACAACATATTCAGCTAATTTTCTTATAAATTTAAGATTAAAAATAATCCCAGGGAAATTTTGGTTTAGTAAAAAAATGTGTTGTGTATACTTCATTTAACCCCCTTTTAACTTCTTTCTAGGGTATCTTTTTATATTAGACATGTTGGCTATTGTTTTATGTAAGAAATTGCCACTAATAAACAATAGCTATTATGTTCAAAATATTCTATATTCAAAAACATTACTTTTATTTGAGGTTATAGAAAAAGACCATATTTTTATCAAATGGAACCAAATGATGGTTAACTCTGCATCACCTCTTCTATCCCCAGATTACGTAAACATACTTATTAAATCTCCAATACTTCAGAAGGAAAGAACTCTGTACCAGTGAGCATTCTGTCATAAAAGTGTACAATTTAGCATCAACAACATTGTTTCATTTCAAGGCAATGTTATGTGATAGTTAAGATACCTGTCACTCTGAGGCCTTTACCTCTGACTTAACAAAGAAGAAAAGTAGAAAAGATGGATCTCAAGTCCAAATGAGACTGATTTTGATTATGTTATATTTACTATTGATTATTTGATTGAATAGAATGAATAGATAGATAGATAGATAGATAGATAGATAGATAGATAGATAGATAGATGGATGGATGGATGGATGGATGGATGGATGGATGGATAGGTAGGTAGGTAGATACATACATAATTAGATAGATAGACAGCTATATTCAGTAACAGAATATCTGACTGCATGTTCTTTGGTCAGTTCATGTCTATAGTTTCTCTTACACATCCAATTACTGAAATAATTTCCTGTCACATTTTTGACAATTATACTTGATTTTTTCTATTTACTAGTTTAACTTTATAATAATTATTATTAAATTTATAATTTAATTATAAATATATTAAATTTATAATAGTACCTAAACTCTGTGCTATGTGTTGTTTTATCTTATTTTCCTGTTTTGGAGGGAACACTGCTATGTTACAGACTCTGGCCTTTTTTAATCTAATTGTTCAAAATCAAAGTTCAAGCGAGCCTTTGTAGAAAACATTTCATGTGTGGCCAATTTCTCTTGAAATATTTGACTTTTTTTGATACATAGCACAAAATTTCTTTTATAAATTTGGATCAAGTTAGATACAATGTAAATTTATTGTGTTTGCATATGTGAAAGAAAGTTAAAATTATATCTTCTTTTTACTTCTGTAAGCACTACTTTTAAAAGAGTTTTATATTTATATTTGTAAACAATTTTTAAGATATTTTTCGCCCCAGTTTGCATAATTCTATTTAAATATATAGGCTTAATACTACTTCCATGGTATTAAGTTATCATAAAGCAACACGGAAAACCACAAATTTCATCTGTATTAAGGCTGACTCAGAGTAAATTCTACTGGACAAATTGATTACTATATTAAGAATACATTGTTTAAGTTAATGCATACTTTATGCAAGCCTGCCATTTGCTTGAGAATTTCAAGGTTCTTGTACTTGTAAACATTTTTTTTCATATTCTAGTTGTTTGAAGAGATGAAACGTAATGTATTCTGATGATGGTGTCCATTTCTCTGAAAGGAAGCTGAACAGTGTATGTTGATTATGTGTGTCTCCAGGTTTTCTATTATTGAAGTGCAAGTTTACCATGGACTCTTGCAGCAACCTCAGAGTCCTAGGAGATCGGGAGCCCTGTTAAAGAGGAAATTCTTCCCTTGACTCTGGGCTTTCCAGAAGCGCCACACTTTGTGATATTGGTCCGCTGGATACAAACAATCCTGAATTAGTAAGTTCAGAACAGCTTTTAGAGTCATCATTTTCAAACTCGTTTTTATGTGTGTATTTCTTTGTGAAGCCATTGTCTGTAGCATGTATTCTCCTGCATTCTTCGTCTATTAACGTTGAACTCACAGATGGTAGCGTGTGGTCCCACCATTGAGCAGCTTTCAAGCAATAGCTGTTTTGTGATAGGGCAATGGATACCTGCATCCATTGAGCAGTGTTCTAAAGGAAATCCAAGCAAAACCCAATCCTTTCAACAAAGAACCATGAATGAAAACAATGTAAAAATTATAGTACAAAATAAAGTATCACAAGGAGATTTGCTTTGATGGTTGAACCAAGAACGCCTTCATCACCTTTTTTTCCTCAGTTACAAACACTCAAGTTGGCTACCTCCAGTTTTTCCTAATACTCTGCATACTCTTGGGAAAGAGAAGGGACAGAGTTAGTATTATATTACTCTTTATTATCATGGATGTGTACCTGGGATGTGTTTTAGGAAAGCTGAAAATTGAGAAAATATTTCTTAACACTTGTAAATACCATATGTTTTCTTATTTTAAATAGAGTAATAACAAAATATCTCACTGTGGGACATATTAATGTCTGATCCATACATATTCAGATACCAGTTAGTCAAGAATCACTTTATCTGTCTGTGTCTCATAATTTCTATGAATTTTCACTATGATTAACTCCAAATAGAGTTCTTTTTTTTTATTAAAGGAAGGTAAATTGACTTATTGACGCTGACATGAACAAACATAGTGAATGGCCTGAATGAAATGCAAGCGGCATTTACAAGCAATACATTAACTGATAACACACGACACTAAGTCAGTTAAAATCAGAGAGTAGCCTACTCAACTTCACATAAAGGAGAACAGGCTGCTTGATGAGCCATTTTCTCATTCAGGTGTGAATGCTAATCCGATAGGATAAAAATTGTATTCAACCCACCGAAACTTCTTTCCACACATTTGTTTCCACTGTCTGCCCTCCGTCTCTCTTTTCCCTTCAGTTCTCACTCCTCTGTCTTTAACCTCGCCTTTCTCTAACTCTCTTCCTCTCCGCTTCTCCCCGCTTCCTTTCATTTCGTTTTCTATCATAATTTCTTTTTTCCTTCTACTATATATTGTAAATTAATGCATAATGATTAAGATATATACTACAGATGCAGAATGTTTTTGGTTTTAGTACACACACACACACACACACACACACACACACACACATATATATATATATATATATATATAATTTGAACCCAATCAAGCAGATTTTCTTTGTAGACCTCAATATGGATTCACCATTTGATATTGATAATGCTTTAATTGATAATGTTGATAACTGTAGGTGTTTTCAACATTGATTTTAAGACAGAGCAGAACAACAGCATTGGTCATAGTATTTATCTGTTAATGTTAATAAACTTGTTTTTATGAGAAAGGTCTTTCCTTCCTTCTTTCCTCTGCCCTTCCTTCTTTCTATTTTTTTTTAATCTGTAGTCCTGGATATGCTAGACCTCACTGTGGAGTCCAACCTGGCCTCAAACTCATTGCTGGTGTTTCCTCAGCCCTCCAGTTGCTGAAGTTACATCCACAAACCATCACATCTTAATAAAGAAAATATTTTATCACAACTAGATAATATATGGAAGTTCTATATATATATATATATGTACATATATATATATGTGTGTGTGTGTGCTTCCCAATGACTATTATTTAAAACAATATAATATCTTACTGCATTAAATGATTCCTATTACTTTAATTTGCACAGTAATGGGACTTTCCATAATTATATATTAATTTAAACACTTGATACTACAATGCAATGTTGAAATGAAATGAGCAGAAGAAAGAATAAGTTTCACTGAACTATTGTGTGCAATAATATATCATGTACTTATAATATTAACATTAAGTGCTTTACAGGAAACCTTTTTAAGGTTTACCTGCTTAAGGACATATTAGTTTTGCCAACTAAAATAAATTCAATGTGGTTTTTTTTTGTTTAAATATGTATACAACACTGAACACACTCTCCACTTCAAATTGTTTCCAACATAGTTACTACATTGTGGTTGCATAAATCAAAAAAATAAAATTTACATGCCATATAATTCTTTCAAAATTCTTTTTTTTGTGCACTGTTCAGAAGAAAATGATAAAGAGTAAGGGTTAAGAGTGACTTACGGTCCTGGAAAGATGGCTTAGTGATTAGGAGAACTTGTTTTTCTTGTAGAGGACATAGGTTATATTTCCAGTTGTATGTAGTTGCTCACAACTGTCTGTAACTTCATCTCATTGTAGGAGCATTTGTCTCCAAATTGGTGGTACCATTCCGTAGACTTTGTGTATTTCGTCAATGGTTGGCAGAGGCTGATGTTTTGGAGGTTTGTGCTAGGACCCTGAATCTGGAAGCTCAGATTTCAGCTCAATCGCCACAGAAATAATGGTTTCCTTATACTATATTGCTGTAAACAGAGTTTCTCTGCTAGCACTTCCTTGCTATGATGGTATGGGATACTAAAATATATATGTGAATTAGGTTAGTTCATTGCTTTTTGCCAGAAAACAAAACTTATAATATTGTTTTTATTTTTCTTTGTACCTCGACTTAATAAAAACACACAGAACAACTATTTATTGACTTATCACTTTGATAACCTAGAATCTTCTACAAAAGGCAGGAATTCATAAACCCCACACAAATTTGATATGAAATTACTACATGTTGTAGAGTGCTTTGGCTCACAAACTGGCAAACAACAGGACCTGTATATAGACATAGCTGCATAGGACACAGTGACCTCAATAGTGAGTAGCGAGCGCAATATTCAATTTGAATAGCTTAGGACACCCTATTTAAGGCTTTCTTAGCATGCTCTAGTGAGGAGTACAAAAAATAAACATCTGTTATATTTACACATTTTATATTTTGGCAACTTAATTATTCTTCTCTTGCAAGGCAAAGTATGAATAAACTAATAAAAGCCTGCAGAATACAGGGCTGGACAGCTGACTCAGTATATCAGATTCCCTGAAAGCAGGAGGAACTGAACTCAGATCCCAGTACCCACTAAATGACTAGGTGTGCTCACAAAATCCTGTAAACTGCCTGGGATGAGGTGAGGAGCTCCCTAAGACTTGCCCCACAAATTACCCTTGTGGAAGCAGTGACCTCCAGATGTAGGGAGAGAACCATTTCTGAGAACTAAGATGGAAAATGATTGTGGAAGACACCTGATGTAGGCCTTTAGCCTCTGTTACTTGGTAAGTGCCATCATGCATGTTGTTAGGCATGGGAACAAGTACACATGGCGGCTTGCAACCACTGTTAGCTCTAGTTACAGGGTGTCTGCTGCCCTCTTCTGGCATGTGAGGGCTCCTGCATGCCTGTAGTACACGGAAACAGGCACATAAAAAAAAATGAATAAAGAAATACATTGTAAAATAATCAGCTACATCCGAGAGCCACGGATTGCCTTTTTGTAAATTAATTAACATATTCACAGTTAAAAGCCATGATATTCATGAACAGTAAAAGCTTACTATTTATAAACAAACTACAGACTGACTATCATTTCTGACATAGAGCACCCTTGCTCTTATTGGGAAAATATTTATATGGGTTGGAAAAATCTACCCTTTACCAATGTATAATTGAAAAATCAATTATGTTCATTTTATTGAGTTTTATAAAGAAAGCGTTTGGAATAAAATTTATTTATAGATCTCAAGCTTTAGCTAAGAGGCAGACAGATTATTTAACTAGCAGATAGTTATTATATTAACAAGTGGTTGAAGTTCATGATGGTGTGTGAAAAATATTATAAATACAAGCAATACCCTTTCATGTCCATTGCCCCACTGTAGTCACTGTAATATCGTCCCCCCCGGCATCATGAAAGGGTGCTGGACTGAGAGCTACCATAACAGCCATCTCCTGTATACAATGTGGTGGGGTTCTACCTATCAACTCTTCTGATTCAGGCCTAAGAAGGAACAGAGAATGGGAGTTCATTCATTCTGGTCATTAGGGTCTTTCTGAGAAGTGGTAGTTCCTGCAATTTCTTAAAAAATTAGAAGGACGCCAAAGGTTTCGGAAATCACTTACTATTGCCGTGGGTGTGGGTTGTTCCTTCAAAACCAATGCTGATTTCTAAATAAAATTAATACTCATGAAGCGATGGGGGCTCAGGAAAGAATTCAGTCTTTGGGTGTCTCATACTCAGAAAAGACTAGGGTTTGTCTCTTGGAAGTGAGTTAGGTCTCCTTTAGGCCTGCATTGGTTATCATGACAGCACGTTGTAAGTATGTCCCCACTTCTTCAGGAACCACGGGGAATTCTTGCAGGAGCTCTTACTTTAATACTGCATGCTGCAATGTAGTAAGAGGGCCTCGCCAGTAGCAAAATAGATGGTGCTTCCTTGCTCTGCATATGCAGCCTGCAAGCTAAAATAGATCTAATTTCTTTTATCTAGAACCAAGCTCTGCCATAACAACACGGACCGAACACACACGTGTAGTGGGTAAAGCAAACTTAATATCTAATGAAGCCAGATTATGTAGTGTGCTCATTCAAACAAGTAGTTAGTGGTAATAGTCAAATAGGACCACCAAAAGATATTAGAATTTCAACAGCACACTTCAAGCTCCACGTCTTTTGGGTCTTTCTCGCTAGGTCTTCCCCTCTTTCCACTAAAATCTGAGCATCAGCCACTCAGGCACAACTACTCTCCTATAACAAGAAGCTTTGTCATTCCTCCTGGCTATGTGCCACATCGTTGCTGGGATAAGGTCCTTTCACACATGGAACATCCAGGCTTTCTTTGTCAGGGGGTGAGGTAGTCCCTCCCCTACTGAAAAGTTCAAGTGAATGATTATGCCAGCTAAAGAGACACTCAGCTTTCTCTCGATGACTCGTGGGCTGTCTCTATTTTTACAACAACCTTTTTCATTAACGATCCCTTTTATATTGGCTAACAACTAAATTTCTGAGAATTCTTTTTTACATAAGCATGATTTTATTTTGATTTCTTGCTAAAATGTAGCTTTGTTTGTTTGTCTGTGGCCTGGGTTGCTCTGAACCCTACTACAGAATCCAGACTGGTCTTGAAATCACAGATATCAACCCTCTTCTTTTCCAAGTATGGATTAAAGGTGTATATCATGGTGCTTGGCACTGAAAGGTAATTTTGTGGGATAGCAGTTATCCTTATATATGTACATAACTATCTGTCTATCTTCTTTATCTATTTTCATATATCTATTATCTATCTACCGATCTAACTTCTATCTATCACCCATCATCCCTCTATCTCTCTATCTACATAACTATCTACCTATCTGCCTATTATCTATCTCTCAACTATGTATATACCTATTTATTTACTATCTATTTGCCTATCATCTATCACCTATCATCCCTCTATCTATCTACCTATCTGTCTATTATCAATCTCTCAACTATCTAATATTATATATACCTATTTATCTTCTATCTATATCTATTTATCATCTATCTTTATTTACATATAAATACGAATATACATATATAGAGAAACACAAGTGTGCATGTGTGTCCATCTATATATTTCTAATTCTATTTATATCTATCTCTTTCAATATTTAAATATAAAACAAATAATTAGAACCATGAAGAACCAATACTCTGAGCCTTGTTTAGTTCACTTAAAGTGATGATGTTCAATTCTAGCTGTTTTCCCGCAAATGGCATGATATCATTGTCCTTATGACTAATCACATTTTATCTACATACAACAGTTTAGGTTGATCAGCATTTATACGTTGACAATGGTCAAAGTGTAGTGATAATAAAGGTATTCAAAAATCTTGAGTAAGCTGATTACTCAGAATAGTAGTTCTGTTATTGCTGTAGTTATATTTAAATTTCCTTCACAAATTTTCAGAACATCAATTTCCGAGAAACAATCAAATGCAAGAAGAACTAGATTATTTGAATGGCAGAAGATCATATTTATATTATGTAACATGCTCTGAACCTCATTAAATATATATGCATCATGCATGTTAAATCTCATATATCATGAAAGATTTTTGCTACCTTAGGTACAATCCATATTTTGACACTACCTTATACTATTAAAAATGAATTTTTGTTTGCTTTATTTTGAGATAAAGTCACACTATATAACTCTGGCTATCCAAGAACTCACTACATAGGCCAAAATGACCATGAACTCACAGAGATCTGTCATCCTCTGTCTAGTAAGTGCTGGGATTAAAGGTGTTTAGCACCGCTCCCAGCAATTAAAAAAATATTACTACAATCAGTTTGTAATTAATAGTTATAATTTGTTACAAACATTGCTATTTTGAACAGTACATATAATTTTTTAAAAGGAAGTAGTAACTTTGTCCACTTGACCCTAAGCAGGCTAGAGAAGTTCATCACCTGCTCTGGCAAACACGGTGAAGGGATTTGGCGAGGGAAGGTGAACTCCTTCCCCCCATGGTTGCTTGCAGGGAGGAAATAATGACAGAGAACAGGGAACATAAAATATTTATGCGGTGTCACTTGTCTTGCCCAGTTGGGAAATGAGTATTTTAGCAATAGTGTTTTACAATACCCAGGTTCATGAGTCCACCGTGCTGAGGACAGCAGAGTTGGTACAGGTGGAGGATGAAAACACCCAGTCTATAAACCTTCTCTAAAAGGCAATTTCTCCCTCTGAAGAGAGAAATCAGAGCACAGCTAGACTATAACCCAATAAAGAGCTATGTTTTGCCTCTGAGTCATTAAAACATTCTTTTCCAAGTTCTTACACTTTTTTCTTCTAATACTTAATATCCCTCCAATTACATCCTTTAAATAAAATTTTGCTGTTATTTGTGCACTTTCAGAACAAACCATAGGCATTAAGATAAATATCCACGAGTAATATTAAATCTTAAAATTCATATAGAAAACAGAACACGAAACAATTGAGAGCAATAAAAACGCTGCAGCAGGTCTCACTCTTCCTCATTCCCCGTTATATGATGGAGACATCATAATAAAAACAGCATTTCACTGACACGAAGCAGACACACTGATCAGTGAAACAGAAACAAAGACCTAGATGGACACGTGCACACCTACGGACACGTGCACACCTACAGACACCTGTTTTCTGTTTTGTTTTGTAAAATATGCCAAGAAATTAAATAAAAGGAAAGACAGCGTCATCAACAAATGTTACTGGAAAATTTGCATAGTCATATATATAAGAAAGAAACTTGGACTGAGTCAGCTGGCTCAGAGAGCCAAGATACTCCACCCCAAGCCTGAGGCTCTGAGCTCCATCCCAAATACCCACGTGGTGGAAGGAGAGAACTGACTCTTTAAAAGTTTCCTCTGACCTCCACATGCACTCTATAGCATGTATGTGTACAGGTTCACACGAATTAAGGAAATAAGCATGCAGTTAAAATGATTAGAACATGATTTTTCTCTCTTGCCTTACCTAAAAATCAATTCCAAATGGATGAGCAATCTTAATGTGAATCCTGAAGCCGTGAAGCTTCTAGAAGAGAGTAGAGGGGAGACACTTCTGGATAGAGGCTGTGTTGCACAGAAAATGAGACCAATTACTAACAAACAGAACCGCATCAAATTAAAAGGCTCCTTACTTTTTAAATAAACTGTTATTTCTTAGGGTCCAAGTGAAGCCCCCAAGAAAAGAACAACAGTCATGTATGCAATAAACAAGAAGACTTTATTAAATCTAACAAGTTGGGGTGGCAAATGGTGACCACCAAAGAAAGTCACAAGCTCCTGTTCAATGCAGTTTGGGGATTCCAGAAATGAGGTTATTAATCTGGTGCTGATTGATGACAGAAAGATCAGTCTGGGGGTGATTGGTGGCAGGCCTAATAGTTAGGAACTTTCCAGTGGAAGGGAAGGGAAGCTATCTTTAGCTAACAGAAAGGTGGGGGTGTACCTGCTGAGCCAGGAGAAGGGGCCCTGGGGTGCCTGCTGGTTTAGAAGAAGGCTGTGGGGTGCCTGCTGATTGGTTGCTTTTAAGTTGTGGTTTTCCTGAAAACTGCTTTCTCAGTCTGTCTCATCTACTGGATGGAAATAAGGCCTGTACTCTGTCAGGGCTATTAGGGGAGCCTGTCATGGCTTCAGTATGCCCCCCTGGCCCTATCGTTATTTAAGTGAAGAGTTAGTCCAAAGACTGGGAGAGAATGTCTGACAGCTGGAGGATTAGAATGATGAACATATAAAGAACAATCACAACAAAACAAGACCCACCAGGCCGCTCAATTAGAACATGGATTCTGGAAATACACAGGGAATTTTCAAATTATGAAATACAAATGAATAAGAAACATTTTAAAAAATGTTCAACATTTTAGCATTTTGCATATCAGTGAAATGCATGTTAAAACTATTTTGAAATTTCATTTGTACTAGTAGGAATAGCTGAGATCAATGGTGTCATACATCTTCGATTCCAGGACTCAGGAGGCAGTGGCAGAAGAATCTCTGTGGGTTCAAGGCCACCCTGGTCTACGAAGAAAATTCCAGGACAGCCAGAACTGCATAGTAAGACCCTGTGTTAAAACAAAAAAGAAATGAAATTTAAAAATCCTGATTAGGGTATAAGAAAACCATTCAGTATCACTGGGAGTGTAAATTGGCCTATCCACTATTGAAAACAATATAGATGTCCCACAAAACCTGAATAAATATTTACCATTTGATCCAATTTTACCACTCTTGGGCATATATATCCAAAACAGAGGTATTTGATTTAATAAATCTCATATTTTCTGTAAATTCTGTTCCTTTAGGGGACTCTGTGGTTGCCCTAATACAGACAGGAAATAATGTTACATTAGAGAATGCCAGTTTTGAAATTAGAAAATAACTTGACAATTGATTGCTCATGAATCCTTCTATAATAACTTACATGATGACAGATCCTCAGTGAATCAGTGTAATATATAAAAACGCTGAGAATTCATTCCATTGGCTTGTACACTTATGTAACTGGTAATAACATTAAAATGTACTGACAGATGTTTTATACTTGTCCAACATCTTACATAATTATAAATTCTTTATGAATCAGTGTGATATTTTAAAAGATGAGAATTTATGCCATTGACTTGTCACTTATTAAACTGTTAACATAAACTGAAGGACATATGTTGTATACTTGTTCAGATAATATCAAAATATACTTTAAATCTAACCAATCTAAGAAAAAAGATTTTAAAAATACCTGTAGGTCTATACTAATACTAGTAGATGAATAAGTAAAGAAATTAGAGTAAATTAGGTGAATCTATAATAATAATTCTGATCATCTATGTTATATATTACATATATAATAATCTATATTCAAATGCAATTGTCTTGCCTTTCAGCTCTGGCTGCACAAGTCATTCCTGAAAAGCACTGCCTGCAATAGAGAAAACAGGGATTATACAATGAGGAAACATGGCCATTACATCGTCATCTAGATGAGGGCCAAAGACAAAAATACCAAATGAAATTGATATGCCTCACTTGCAGAATGATGTAATGGGAAGGACAGATTACTGATTTTTCCTTTCCTTCATCCCGCAATCCGTTTTAGCAGTTGAGAAAAGAGACACAAAATTAGGCAAAAGCGCATAGTAGGGCATTCTAAATAATACCATGCCCATAATCGCTCAAAACTTCTGAAGTTTTCAAAAAGTGAAAGAATGTTGTCAAAGATATTAAAACTAGTAGATCTGGTACTGCATTTTAGATGGGAACCTGAGACAAAAAAAATATATACGGACACTAGGTAAAAGGTAAGGGAATTCATGTAAAATGTGAGCTTCCATTATTAATGATGTGTTACTATTGTCCATTACTTACAAACCTTATTCATGCTAGTTTACAACAGTAACTATAGACAATAGGCTGAGAAATATATAAATATTTTTCTCCTTATGTTTCATATATATTTTCTTAAAAACAACAAAATGATACCTAGATAATATTAAAACCTGTATGTATTTTCAGGGCAGATTTTTAAAAATCTAATCTGCAGTAGATTAGCATATTTTAGTTACAAATATACATGTTATATTGAAAAAACATTTTAAATAAAAGATAAATTAGACTGGGGAGGTGGCATTATATTAAGAGTGCTTGCTGCTACTGCCGAAGGCTCACTTTGGATTCCTGCCAATGAAGTAAGGAGGCTCACAACACACTGTCCCTCCAGCCTCGAGAATCTGGTTCCATATCTTTGCGCCAGTGAGTATTCTTGCCCGTGTCGCATGCACACATTCAGGGGCACATACATGCACATAAATCAAAAAGAAGAGTAGGTCTTTCAAATCAATTAATAAAAGACAAGTTTACACATTGATAACAAAGTTATATGTGCACATGATTCCATCCTCCCTGTTTAAATGATTTTCACTAAATCTGTAGCAAGATTCACAAAATACAAAGGAAGGACTAATATTCAGAGCAGTTTTTGAAGTTGTTAAAAATGTATTTACCAAATAAAGGTCACGGAGTGTATACCTGGTGAACCTAAAGAAGCTTAAGAAGAAGGTGAACCCAAGAAAAAACATATAGTTATCCTCTTGGCTAAGGGAAGTAGATAAAATTGCCGGGGAGAAAATTGGGATCTTGGGGGTGGGGTGGGTTGGGGATAAGGGGGGACAGGGAGAGAAAAGTAAGAAGGGGAGGATTTGGGGAACTTGGGGAAACAGGAAGATTGGGATAAAGGAAGGTTGGATAGGGGAGCAGGGAAGCACATATCTTAGTTAAAAGAGCCACCTTAGTGTTGGCAAGAGACTTGAACCTAGAGTGGCTCCCAGGAGCCCAAGG